>NC_037679.1:88675448-88831428 GCF_003255815.1 Theropithecus gelada | reverse complement strand
CGCCCCTCCCCTTCCCTCGCCCCTCCCCTTCCCTCGCCCCTCCCCTTCCCTCGCCCCTCCCCTTCCCTCGCCCCTCCCCTCGTCTCTCCCCTCGCCCTTCCCCTCTCCCTTCCCCCTTCTTCCTTTATGTTTAAAGGGTGGATGCATTTAAGAAAATCACCGTTTTGATTCTGTGTTGCACATTTAAGTTTATTTCATTGTGACCTAGTATTAGAAATGCCTTTTTGATTTTAACTAAAGAAACAACCTAATGGACATGCATCTAATGACCGAACTTGGCTAAGTCCTGGAAGGTAAAAACCTTTGGTCTGGTTGGATGTGCCATTCGTGGATTAGCCGCAGGGATTTAGGGCACAGGAACACATCTGTCGGGCCGAGCCTTCATTAGCTTTCCCTTCCCTCCCTCTGGAAATCAGATCTAGATCCAGCTGGCCACAGGTCCTCAGCGAGGTCTGCTAGCTTTGTGTTTTACTTTTCTGGGTCCAAAAGTCTTACATAGTATTCTCTGTGAGGATGGCTGCTTGTGTAGAGAAATAATTTGATGGTAGAAACAAAAGGTATGAATAGGGGAGCTTTGTTCTTACACCGTTTCATACTGTCTGCCATCTTTTAGGTCTGCCAACGACTGACTAGATTTTCTGAACCCGGGATTAAACACTGCAATCCCCTGAAGCTTTGCCTCTCAGGAGATGAGAGCCACATACGGCTTGTGTGTGTGTGTGTGCGTGTGTGTGGAAGCAGTGATATGTGTAGCACTGAATTTCACAGAAAGCTTTGTGTCTCATGACTTTATTAGACACTAAACATATCCATTAGGGTCCAAGGGTGGCTTTTATCTTTGGCAATCTGTAACAAAACCAAGATAAATTCACTATGCTTGGCTGCACAATATGAGGCTCCAAGTCTTGGCAAATTCAGAAGCAAATGCATTTGAAGCTTCTAAATTTGGTGGCTCCACTCACAGGTCAAAGTTTGGAAAATCTGGAAAGTACAGCAAAAGTATATTTGTTCAGAGCCCATCAATTAGAAATGTCAATTCGATTTAAAAAATCAGTTTTACAGATAAGAATAACAATGAAGAAAACGTTTCATGAATGTGTGTTTACCTCAGTACAATGCTACACAGTTTCTTTAAGAGGTTGCATTTATAATGTGCTTGCTGCATACTTAAAACGCTCTGATTATGGATGAGTCTCATGTGTTTATGTAAACAGCTGGAGGTTAACTTGGACCTGGCAAGATTATTCTTTAGCTTGAATCCCTATAATTAGAAAATAATAAAACTGTATATCTTTTTAAATGAAGTCAATTTGACACTAATTTAGCATAGCTTCCAAATATTTAGAATTGGTGTGTGTCTGTTCTCTCTGGTCATCTGCTATAAATAACCCCGAAGGATCCAGCCAAATATCCTTGGGCACTTTTCTCCGAACTGTGACTGTGTTTCTAGACTCCCTGTGTTGAAAGTGCTGGCATGGCCCAGCGTCGGGCTCCTGTTTCATAGGTCAGGTACCAGTCAGACATCCAGGGCCAATCAAGGATGACCAGAGTGGGAGGGGACCAGACTAACTGCCACCAATGGGAGGGATATATGCAAATATGCATCATGCACATTTGCAAATTGTGGACTGATGCAGCGGCTGCGGTTTGAGTTCTTTGTTGATAACGACTGACCACCCACTGTACACCTCTCCGGCGGCGTGCCTGTGATCTCATGGGCACTCGGGCATGTGACGGCTGAAGCACAGGAGTTAGCTTCTTTCTCTGTGTATACTTGTATGCGTGTATATGTGCGTGTGTGTTTCACGCTTTAAGAACAAGAAAACCCAGGTGGGGCTGTTTGTCATCTTACAACTTCTGTTCTATCCTGGCTCTTCTATCTTCTGAAGGTGACACCTGCAGGAAAAGAAAAGCAAAACGCTTTCTTTCATTCCTGAGACATCTAACGATCTCATTCAATCCCAGAAAATGTTTTCCTTCAAGTGAACAACTGAAGCATCCCACAGCACTGGAAACCTTTCTTCTATATTTTTCTAGCCACACATTCTCCTGTGTCCCTCCCCCACTGAGAGCGAGGCTCAGATGCATCCCGGTCTCTATTTACCTGCCATGGGCCTGGAGGAAGATAAGAACTGGGACTCTTTCTTTCACGTCCTCACCAGTTATTCTTCCATTCCTTTTCATCACAGGGAGTCAGTTTTCAAAGAGTTCTGGTCTTCAGATCCGAATGGAAGGCTGGAACCCAGTATAGGCATAGCATTCCCTTGATTACCTAACAGTCCAGAATAATCAGCCGGGGGGCCTACAACACTGGAACAAGCTCAGAGAAGGGGCTGTTCTTAAAGGCAGGGACATCCTTCAATTTCTTGAATGAATGAATGAATTGCTGATTATTAACAAATATGTGCACTTTGCTGAGGTCTTTGCAGTTTTAAATGCTAAGAATTTGTTAAGCGCCATATGCCTAGCACTGTGATTGGCTTTAAGTCCAGGTCAGAATAAGACATTACCAAGGAGATATTCTTGCACAGGTGAGACGTAGAAAGGAGATAGCAAGATAATAAAATACAAGTGTTTGACAAGGGGCAGAAGTGAGCCTGGCATCGATGAGGCCCAGACGATATTCTTTGGTGGTTTGGGCAGCCAGATATGCAGAAGACTTAAAGCTTGTTAGGAAATAATATGGTGGTTTGAGATTGACCCTGTGAGCTTAATTCACTTGAATGATGTAACCTTTGAACCTGTGTTGGCCCAGAATACGATTTCTTCTTATTCTGTTTCAGGTAAAATATGCCCTGGTGTATCCAATGATATTCTAAGTTGCAGGCCATAAATCACCCTCCAGCTAATTTAAGAAAAAATATAAATAAAAGGGTTTACTGGATGGATATCATGGGACCCAGCTTGGCCATGCAGATTCGGATGGAGGTTGGAGGCTGAGTGTGGACACGGCAGCCTCCCAGCAACTCTCTCCTGCCCTCACAGTGAATTCCTTCCATAGTTCTGGTTATCTGCACGTCAGCTGCAGAGACCTCCATGCAGCCCCTGCTGAATCACCTGTCTATTAGCTGGCCGTGCCAGGGGTAGGAGAGGGACCAGATGCGGCTTCCATGAAGTAAAATGGTTCCTCGAATTACCTTTCACTAAGAACACATCCTATGAGATGAGGCATTTTCCTCTTGTGAAGACTGGTGCACGGTTACAAAGAGGACAGATGTTGGTGTCTTCAAATTATACCAATGTCCAGTGACATGTGGTCTGTACCTGGGATTGTACATCCCCTTATTACCTAGTGGGGATTGACAGAGGTGCTTGAAATAGAGAGAAGGGCGAGAGGCAGACAGGCTTTTAATTTCAGAACTGATTTGACTTTACAAAAACTTGTGAACTTATTGCAGTGTTCCCATATGTCCCCACTAGTTTCCTCTTTTATTAATACCTTACATTCATATGCTACATTTGTCCCAATTAATGCACCAATATTGACACATGATGATTAGCTAAAGTCCATACTTTATTCAAATTTCCTTAGTTTTTATCTACTGCTCCCCTTGGCTGATCCAGGAGACTACATTACATGTAAGGGTCATGTCTCCTGGAACTCCTGTTCAAAGAAAAACTTCAGCTGAATTAAATTCAAAGGAGTTCAATTGAGCAATGAATGACTCGTGAATCAGGCAGCTCCCAGAATCACAGCAGATTCAGAGAGACTCCAGGGGTGCCTTGTGGTCAGAACACATTTATAGACCAAAAAAGTAAAGGGATACACAGAAATTGGAAGTGAGGTACCGAAACAGCTGGGTTGGTTACAGCTCAGTGTTTGCCTTACTTGAACACAGTTTGAACACTCAGCAGTGTATGACTGGTTGAAGTGTGGGCGCTGGGATTGGCCAAGACTCAGCGACTGTTACAGGCGCATACTCCAAAGTTAAGTTTTCAATCTTGTCTACCTATTAAGCTAGGTTGCAGTTCATCCACAAGGTCTCAAGCATGGAAATACAGTCCTTCTCAGGCCATATTTATTTTGCTTTAACACTCCTGTAGCTGTGACCATTTCTTAGACTTTGTTTGGTTTTGGTGGCTTTGACCATTTTGAGACTTACTGGTCGGCTGTTTTGAGGAATGCTCTTCAACTGGGATTTGTCTGATGCTCTTTCTCCTGATTGCACTGGGTTGGGGGAGGAAAACCACAGAGCCAAAGTGCCTTGTTTGTCACATCGAGGGTGCATACGGCCCACGTGACTTGCTACTGTTGATGTTCACTTCCAGGGCTGACGGCTGCTGTGAGACCCCAGTTCTGGCCTTTTTAGTTTAAATGGATTTAAACAAGAGACACACAGCAAAGGAGATGCACTATAGAGCAATGTATTGCAAAAGAAAATATTTTGAAAGTTCAGTTCAGAATAGATAGTACACCAGAGAGTGAGAATGCATTCAAGGCAGGCTGCTGGTAAGGATGAGACAGCAAAGACGGGCACTAGGGAGACTCCCTTTATGGGAGCCTTACATGATTATTCATAAGCGGGTGGGAAGAGGTGTTACTAGGAAGCATGTCTGGGGGAGGTCCTCTGGGTGCACATGCGCAGTAGCTGTACGAGCGTGTTCATACATCGCATGTCTCATTAGCGTCCAAAATCTCCACCCAGGGGTGTGTTTTTTTACTATTATAGTGAGCAAAGGGTCTGCCTGAGGACAGGTAAAATCCAAATACGCATACTGTCTACAGGGGAAATTCCCTACTGGAGATTGCTCTGATTGAATGAGTTTGACGTTTATTGTGTTGATCCTAAGGTCCCAAGGTTGCCATATCCTGAGGACATGGTCGCTTCCTCGGCCACCTATCCCGCCTCACCAGCACTGGGCTGGGGCTGGGTTTGTCAGGTTTCTCCACTGTAAAGTTACTTTTTTCCCATTCTTCCAAGGCTATACTTTGCAAGGAAGTGCTTATCCCCAGCTCACAATTGTAAAGAGGGAAGTGGTGCTTCACCCCCTTGAGGGTAATATAGCTGCTTAAGTTATTTAGAATTCTGCAGGTGACATTTGCTTATTTTCCCTCATTTATGTATTTATTCAATAATATACTTATTTCAGTGAGAACACCTGGATATTTATTTTATACTTTGGGTTATAATCTAATATTATTTTATGAATTTTGTTGCTCAAATTTTCCCACTCTGGCTATTGACAGCTTTTTCATTTGGCTCCAGTACAGTGTAAAATAGGAATGGTGAGAAGGGCTTGTCGTGCCGCATTCCTTTTCTTAGTGAGTAAGCGTCTAGTTTCTCGACATTCAGTACGACGTCACCTCTAGGCTTTCTGTTCATATTCTTTATCAAGTTGACAGAGTTCTCTTTCCTTCGTAGTTTGGTTAGAGTTTTTCTTTATCAAGACTTCCTGTACATTTTGTCAAGTTTGTTTTTAAATTATATATTGTTAAGTTCCAGGGTACAAGTGCAGGGTACAAGTGCAGGTTTGTTACATAGGTAAACATGTGCCATGGTGGTTTGCTGCACCTATCAACCCCTCACCTAGGTATTAAGCCCAGCAAGCATTAGTTCTTTTTCTTAATGCTCTCCCCTCACTGCCCTCCCATGACAGGCCGCAGTGAATGTTGTTCCCCTCTCTGTGTCCCTGTTTTCTCATTGTTCAGCTTCCACTTATAAGTGAGAACATGTGGTGTTTGGTTTTCTGTTCCTTTGTTAGTTTGCTGAGGATAATGGCTTCCAAGTACATCCATGCCCCTGCAAAGGATATGATCTCATTCCTTGTTATGGCTGCATAGTATTCTGTGGTATATCTGTACCACATTTTCTTTATCCAGTCTATCATTGATGGGCATTTGGGTTGATTCCATGTCTTTGCTATTGTGAATAGTGTGAATAGTGCTGCAGTGAACATATGCATGCATGTATCTTTATAATAGAATGATTTGTATTCCTTTAGGTATATACCCAGAATGGGAGAAAGTTTTTGCAATCTATCCATCTGACAAAGGTCTAATATGCAGCATCTACAAGGAACTTAGGCAAATTTATAAGAAAAAAACAACTCCATTGAAAAGTGAGCAAAGTTTCTTTCCTATGCCAGTTGACATAGTCGTATGATCTTTCTCCTTTAGCCCGTGAATGCAGCGAAAGAATTATCTTGATTAAGTTTTTGAACATTAAATCAGCCTTGTATACCTGGAATAAATTCCACTTGTGTGTGGTGTGTAATTCTTTTTATATATTGTTGGATTCAATTTAATGCTTTATTGAGGATTTTAATACCCATGTTACTGAGAGATATTAGTTTGCACTTTTGATTTTTCTTGAATGTCTTCATATGGTTTTGGTAATATGGTTAGAACATCTTCCCTCTGCTTCTCTTTTGCTCAGACACAGTGTGTAGAAATGGTAATTTATATCTTAAATGTTTTTAAGTTTTCACTGGTGAATCCATCTGAGCCTGGTGTTTTCATTTTTCAGGGGGTTATTAATAATTTACTCACCTTTAATCGATAGGGCTATTCATGCTACTTATTTTTCCTTGTGTGAATTTTTTTAGTGTCTTTCAAGGAATCCATCTATCTTATATCCAAGTTATAAAATTTGTGGATGTAGAGTTAGCTGCTGTATTCCTTATTATTTTTGGGGGGAAGTTGTTTTGCTTGTTTTTGTTTTAATTTTTATTTTTATTATAAATTGAAAGGTTATAGCTATATATATGGGTACAAAGTGATATTATGGTTTATGAATACAGTGTGGAATACTTAGCTAATTAACATATTCATCACCTCAACTATTTACCATTTCTGTGGTGAGAACATTTGAAATTTAATCTCAGCAATTTTAAATGCACACTACATTATTATCTACTATATTCACCAGGGTGTGTAATATATCTCAAAGAAGAAAACTTGCTTTTTAATTTACATAGGATCAGTAGTGATGACTCTTCTTTCATTTTTGTTATTGGTAATTTTTGTCTTCCCTTTTTCCTTGTTAGCCTGAGTAGGATTTTATCAATTTTATTGATCTTTTCAAAGAATTAACTTTTGGTTTTGTAGATTTTCTCTATTGTTTTTCTATTTTCAATTTCATTGATTTTTTTCTCCAATTTGTGTAATTTCCTTCTGCTTGATTCAGGTATAATTTGTTCTTTAGGTTGTCTACACTTAACACGAATTAATTTTAGATTAGGTTATTGATTTTAGATCTTTCTAATACATGTTTTTAATGCTATAAATATTTCTCTAAGCAATGCTTTTCTGCGTCTCAAAATTGTGGGTAAGTTATATTTTCTTTTTAATTTAGTTTAAAATACTTTTAATTTTTTTGAGACTTCTTTGATTCATATGCTATTGAGAAATGTGTTTTTAATTAACAAATATTTGTTGGACTTACCATCTGTCTTTCCAGTATTGATTTCTAGTTTAATTACTACTGTGGCTTGAGAACATACTTTGCATAATTTCTGTTTTACATGTAAGGCTACATGGCACAGAATGTAATCTTTCTTTGTAAATGTTTCATGTGATTTTGAGAAGAAAGTGTATTCTGCTTCTTTTGGATGGAATGTTCCATAAATGTCAATTAGATCAAGTTGATTGATAGTGGGTTCAGGTCATCTACATCCTTACTGATTTTCTGCCTGCTTGATCTATCAGTTGCTCACAGAGGAGTGTTAAGTTTCCTACTATAATAGGAGGATTGTTGATTTCTCCTTCAAGTTCTATCGGTGATTGTCTCATATATTTTGATGTGCATTTGTTAGATGCATACACATTTAGGATTGTTGTAACTTCTTGGATAATTAGCCCATTTGTCATTATATAATGCTTCCGCTTTACCCCTGATAATTTTCCTTTTTGTAAAATCTGCTTTGTCTGGGATTTATGTGAATACTGAAGGTTTTATTTATTATTGTTAGCATGATCTTTCTCTATCTCTTTACTTTTAACCTGTAAAAGTCTTTTGAGCTGAAGTGGGATTTTGGTAAATATTATATAGGCACATCATGTTTTTAAATCTACTTTGACAATATCTCTCTTTTAATTGGTATATTTAGTCTGTTCACATTTAAATCCTTTTCATATAGTTAGATTAATATCGATCATGTTTTTAACTATTTTATATTAATTTTGTGTGTTCTTTGTTTTGTATCCGCTCCTTTTTCTACCTTTTCTGATTCCAATATTTTATGTGATTACATTTGCTATCCTCTCTTGGTGTACCAATTCTACTTAAAATATTAATTGTTTCTCTAAAATTTTTAATATACATTTTAACTAATCTGAGTCAATTTCATATAACACTGTCATGCTTTGCATGTAGCACAGGTAACTTACAACTGTGTTTTCCCAGTTACCCTCATGTCCTTTGCGACATTGCTGTGATTCATCACTACTATTATTGCTTTAAACAAATAGTATATGTTGATCAATTAAGAAAAATAATTTCACCATCATTTTACCATCATGTATTTCTTCCTTGAATGTATCTGTCTCTCCAGATTTGGGAGTGGCATTTTGTCCTACAATCTCAGTTCTCCAATGAGTCTGAGAAAATGTAGTGCTTTTCGGTTTTCCATCCTTTTTCTTGTAAGAATAATTGTGATGACTTCCAAGCCATGTACATGTCAGAGCTGAAACCAGTAGTTCCCAGGACTGTGTTTCTTAACACCTTTTTTTTTTTTTTGGACGTTACAGAAACACGATTTGAATCAGTTTAAAGAAAAATGAGAATTTATTATAAGGGTATTGGTATGGCTCATGAAGCCCTAGGACAGTATTGATCCTGACCTAGAACCCAGAAGCTAATTGGCTTAGAAGAAACTCATCCAGTGCCCTAAATCAACGGTGCAAGAAATAGGTAGAATTGAAGTTCAGGTGTAAGAGGGAGTGTTGTGTGAAATGTGACTGGAAGAATTGGGAGTTAGTTTACAAAGAGTCATGCTGCAGGCAGTTGGGGAGCATTTAGGTTTCATGATTGGGGGCATGACACGCTTGTGTTCACTTAAAGAGGTAGGGAAGGCAATTCTGGGCTGAGAGAATCTGCATTTTCTTCTGAGAACTTGTATAATATTTAGAATTAAATCATGTCTAGATTTTTTTGCCCCATTTTTCTCAGCTATAAGAATATATTTTCTCTATATCTGATCAGGAATCAAGGTGGAATTCAGGAGAGGCTTTTAAGTAAAAACAGTGGAATTGTGATATTTAAGTGCTACCCCTGTTCCATGTTTTGCTAGAAGGTCACCATGTGACCTTGGAGAAGTTAGGCAACCACCAAGGCTAAGTTTGGATAGGGTTGGTTTGAGTAGACTAGGTTTCTCAGCCTCATACTGTTGACATTTGGATCAGACAATATTTTGTTGTGAGGATAGTCTGTGCACTGCAGGACATTGAGAAGTATCTCTGGCCTCTAATTACTAGATGCCTATTAACTGCTACCACCCATTGTGATGACTGAAAAATGTGTCCAGATATTGCCAAATATCCCCCAGGGGACACAATAACCTCTAGTTAGAGACACCTGGACTAGATTATGGTTGTGGGAGAAAATATTCATAAAGCAAATTCACCTCTTGCATAGAGGAAGGTTCTGCATTCGGATTTAAGGTGACATTCTATTGTTATTTTTTCTTGGAAATTCTTTAAATTGCACGTCTCATTTAGTTTTCCAACCACTAGAAAGTCTGCTCCATAAGGCAGAAGACTTGGTCTGTTTGCTGCTGTTTCTTCATTATCTAGTACAATACCTCACACACCACAATCACTCATGAGATATTGGAAGGATGAGTGGATATCACTGTCCCCATAAGTCCACCCCACCTACTTTCCATTTAGCATTGGGCCAGAGACTAGGTTCTTTGGCTAGGCTCTCCATGAAGCAATGGTGTGGGTTTCAAGGCCATATGTGGAAAATAACCCAGAGTCAAATGCAAGCACATTAAGATGTTTGCGTAAGGTATTTCCGTGAGAGGAGCTCAGGAACTGAGATTCACCGAGGCAGTTGTTGTCAATAGCAATGGCTCATTAGGACCATCTGACCCCAACATTGGTCTGGGGTGAGGCCCTGGTTTCAGAATTTTTAAAAAGCTCTCGCAGTGATTCTTATGTGCAGCTGGAGTTGAGAATCACTGGTTACATTTCTACCAACTCATTATTATGGAGATAAGCCGATTAGGTAGATTGGGAAAGTAACATTTAAATAATCTATTTAAACTTCTCTTTCTCTTGTATGATTGGTTCATATAAGTAAATGCCTGTTTGTGAAAACACCACCATATAGCCATATGCACAGCCTCTTTGCACACAGTTTCGTGAATTCTCTTTTCAGGATGTTAATCCCCAGTGGCTCCAGCTCAAGGCCCTCTCCCTTAGCTGACTGCTATGGCTCCTTTGGAGCTGTCAGATGTTTTTGGTCAAGGCTTATGGCTACACACACATTTATGTGTCAAAGAATGTGAGTGCTCTGATCCTCTTAGGGAAAGAGAAGGAGAAAGGAATGTGATAACAGTAAGTGCCTACCATTTTCCTGGATTTGTACTTGGTCTGTTTTCTGTGGTTTCATGTAATCTCCCTACAATGTCCTAACAGGTGGTTCGTTGTTAGTCAGTAACAGAAATTCACTCTGACCGACTGGCAGGCTCTTGGGAATTCCAGAGATGAGTGGAAAGACAGGGAAGAAGATGCAGAGCCAAGCAGGACCCAAAACTGCTCCCTAGACCTGGGAAGCCTAAACTGAGTTTTGTAGTGAGGAGTGCCTGTACCAACAAGCCTCTGCTACAGCCCTAGATGCTCCTGTGAACATCTGTCCAGACTTTCTCAGTGGCCCAAACTTCAGAGTGCTAGGAAAAAACGTCCTCTGGGCAAGCTTAAGTCACATTTTCACCCCCTGGTTGTGCCAAAGGAGGAGAGAAAACAACCTAACTCTTCCAGTAACCCAGTTAGAAGTGGCTCCTGCATTCACCCTCCCACCAAGATCAATACCAATAGGAGGCAACTACTACCCCTCCTCAGATAATTCAGGGAGCTCTCAGGATGCAGGCATAGAACCTGGGTGACCGAAACATGACTAATGTTCACTGCAGACTCCTCAATGAACTATCCTCCCTATGGTAGAGATGAGGAAATTGACATTAATTTGTTCCCCCAAAAAAAGGAGATTTGAAATTTGTATCTGCCTACTTTTGACCTCATATTCTTCCTTTCTATGCTTTGTGTAATGTTGCCTGAGTATTCCTGAAGACCCCACTGTTCTTACGTTGCATAAATTTCTGTTGCAAGTACAGAAGAGACAGGTGCCATAACTCAGTGCTGTGCCATCCACAAAGCCCCCAAGACTCTGCAGAATGATACAGACAGTACTCAGGACATCCCTGCAAGGAATTTGAGATAAACGCATTTGAAAGGAGCAGTTTGCTCCTATTGCCTCAAAGCCGATAACATCCGAGGAACCTTAAAGGAGGCTAGTGCAGTGAGATTTCTATACCCATTTAATTGAAAAACAGCTAGAAGGAAAAACCCGAAAAGCATGTAGAAACATTTCATCCACAGTCTTTTCATTCCTCTGGGAGTTGAGATAGGGCCATTGATGGGGTCCTGTGGGAAGCAGGGTCTCAACCCTCATCTTCAAGTATTCACCTCTTGATGGAACATCCAAGAAATGTAAGAAGAGAAAAATCAATATGAATGGATGCAAACATAAATGGTGTTACTGGCTCCTTTGTGGCTTTAGGAAGTTCTCCCAGGGAGTGGTTGTGTGGGATTTGCTTTGGCAAAATATGAGAGTAAACACCTGAGTATCTGCCACTGTGTCCTTAGACTATGGGGTTCAGTCCAGCTGTTTTTATAAAAGGAATTTTTTAAAGAATGTTTAGTCTTTGTATTAGTGTGTTTTCATGCTGCTATAAAGAACTGCCCAAGACTGGGTAATTTATAAAGGAAAGAGGTTTAGTTGACTCACAGTTCTGCAGGACTGGGGAGGCCTCAGGAAACTTACAATCATGGCAGAAGGGGAAGCCAACACATCCTTCTTCACATGAAAGCTGGAAGGAGAAGTGCTGAGCAAAGGGGAAAAAACCCTTATAAAACCATCAGATCTCATGAGAACTCACTCACTATCATGAGAATAGCAGCATGGCATGGGGGTAACCACTGCCATGATTCACTTACTCCCACCGGGTCCCTCTTACAACATATGAGGATCATGGGAACTACAATTCAAGATCAGATTTGGGTGGGGACACAGCCAAACCATATCATTCCGCCCCTGGCCCTCTCCCAAATCTCGTGTCCTTATATTTCCAAACATAGTCATGCCTTCCCAACTGAGTCCCCCAAAGTCTTAACTCATTCTAGCTTTAACCCAGAAGTCCAAGTTCAAAGTTTAATCTGAGAAAAGACAAGTCCCTTCTGCTTAGGAGCATGTAAAATAGAAAGCAAGTTAGTTACTACCTAGATACAATGGAGATACCAGCATTGGGTAAATACACCTGTTCCAAATGGGAGAAATTGGTCAAAACAAGAGCTACAGGCCATATGTAAGTCCAAAATCCAATGAGGCAGTAATTACATCTTAAAGTTCCAACATAATCTACTTTGACTCTATGTCTTACTTCCAGATCACACTGATGCAAGAGGTGGGCTCCTATGACCTTGGGTAGGTCTGCTCCTGTGGTTTTTCAGGGTATACCCTCTTTTTCAGCTGCTTTCATGGGCTGGCATTGTGTCTGGAGCTTTTCAGGGCATGTGGCAGAAGCTGTTGGTAATCTTCTGGGGTCTGGGGGGACAGTGGCCCTCTTCGCACAGCTTCTCTAGGCAGTACCCCAGTGGGGACTCTGTGGGGGCTTCAACACCACATATCCCTTCTGCACTGCCTTATCAGAGGTTCTCCATCAGGGCTCTGCCCCTGTAGCAGTCTTCTGCCTGGATATCCAGGCATTTCCATACATCCTCTGAAATCTAGGCAGAGGTTTCCAAACCTCAATTCTTGACTTCTGTGTGCCTGCAGGCTCAATACCATGTGGAATCTGCCAAGGTTTGGGGATTTTACCCTCTGAAGCCATGGCCTGAGCTGTACCTTGGCCCCTTTTAGCCCTGGCTAGAGTGACTGGGATGCAGTGCACCAATTCCCTAGGCTGCATACAGTAGGGGGGCCCTGGGCCCAGCCCAAGAAACCACTTTTTCTTCCTAGGCCTCCATGTATGTGATCAGAAGGACTGCTGTGAAGGTCTCTGACATGGAGACATTTTTTCCCATTGTCTTGGTGATTAACATTTGGCTCCTCGTTACTTAGGCAAATTTCTGTAGCCAGCTTAAATTTGTCCTGAGAAAATGGGTTTTTTATTTTCTGTTGTATCTTCAGGTCATTAATTTTCTGAACTTTCATGCTGTTTCCCTTTAAGCATAAGTTCCAATTCAAGACCATATCTTCATGAATACATAAAACTGAATGCTTTTAACAGCACCCAAGTCACATCTTGAACACATTGCTGCTTGGAAATTTCTTCCACCAGATACCCTAAATCATTTCATCCCTCTCAATCCACAGATCTCTAGGGCAGGGAAAAACAGCTGCCAGTTTCTTTGCTAAAGCATTGCAAGAGTGACTTTTACTCCAGTTCCCCAAAAATTCCTCATCTCCATCTGAGACCACCTCTGCCTGGACTTCATTGTCCATACCACTGTCAGCATTTTGGTCAAAGCCATTCAACAAGGCTCTAGGAAGTTCCAAACTTTTCCACATATTCCTGTCTTCTGAGCCCTCCAGCTATCTAGGAAGTTCCAAACTTTGCAACATTTTCCTGTTCTTCTGAGCCCTCCAAACTTTTCCAATCTCTGTCTGTTACCCAGATCCGAAGTAGCTTCCACATTTTCAGGTATCTTTATAGCAGCACCCCACTCTCTGTTGTGCCAACTTACTCTATTAGTCCATTCTCACACTGCTATAAAGAACTACCGGGACAGGGTAATTTATAAAGGAAAGAGGTTTAATTGACTCACAGTTCTGCAGGGCTGGTGAGGCCTCGGGAAACTTATAATCATGGTGGAAAGGGAAGCAAACACATCTTCCTTCACATGATGGCAGGAAGGAAAAGTACCAAGCAAAGGGGGAAACGCCCCTTATAAAACCATCAGATCTCATGAGAACTCACTCACTATCACTAGAAGAGAAGCATGGGGGAACCACCACCCTGATTCAATTATCTCCCATTGGATCTTTTTGATGATGCATGGGGATTATGGAAACTATAATTCAGGATGAAATTTGGGTGGGAACACAGCCAAACCATATCCACCTTGTTTGTTTAAATGGAATTTTTTATTATAATAATTATTTGGGGGATTTATAGACAGAAGAGGTTGCTTTGCAACTGAAGTTCTTTGTGGTGTTCTTCGGCTATGTCCACATCCAGTCATTGATGTTCACACTTTGTAACCTTGCAGAAGTAACTCATCGTAGCTTCACCTTGCAGTATAGGTCTACCTGATAGTCTGCTTTTCAACAAGACTCAAAGCAACTGAGGGGAAAAGGCCCTTGGTTCCTTCTTGTGTCACCACTACATCCGGTCAAATGCCAATATGATGGCTGGTATGAATTCTGGTCTGCAGATTCGAGTGGGCAAGGATAGATGTGTGTTTGGTGAGAGAACTCAGTCTGTCATCAGAGTTTAATTTTCCCTCACCTCGGATACATTACTACATTCTGGGGTGGTGAGGGGTTGGGAGTGGTGGAGGACTATATAGTGCCATGGCAAGGAGGAAGTGGATTGGGCTTGGGTCTTACATGTCATCTGTCCATGTAGACACCCATGGGAATGTTCCACCCAGGTTATAGATGGAATGTCTTCATATTCTCATCACATCCAGGTTTAATTTTTCTGTGTACCACTTCTGGGTTCCTCTTAGGAACGCAGGGATCATGGCCTTGGTTTGGGAAATTTTGTGAGACTTCTGAATGTAATAAGATAGCCAACACTCATTAAATATCTATTTGTGCCAAGCAATGTTCTAAGTGCTTAATTTTTTAAGCACATTTAATCCTCAAAACAATTCTATGATGTAGGTGCTATTATTACTTACATTTTTCAGAAGAGGCACAAACTGAAATACAAAGAGGTTAAACAATTGGCCAGAGGCCCTATAGTTTATAAGATAATTTAATTTAAGATATTGAAAGCCTACCCTTTCTAACATGCAGCCTCAGAGCACATGTGTTGGAAAATTCATCTTCATAAATGCAAAATAGGAAGGAAGGCACCGATACTGTGAGATTCCTTTTTTTTTTTTTTAAGAGCACTAAAGAGACTGAGCTAACTAAAATATTTTCTTTATTTAACATATATTTGTTGAAGATTAAGCTTGGTGCTGGGGATTACCAGTGAATAAAGCATGCTGCCAGGGCCTTTCCTGAGTGATTGATGCTATGAGAATGAGCATGTGGTGTTTGCATTGGAGGGACAAGGTGCCAACTTAAGTCAGCGCTTCTGAGAGCAGATCAAGTGAAGTTGTATCCACCATGAGCAAAACCTGTAAGTCTTATTTTATTTATTTATTTATTTATTTTTGAGATG
The DNA here is from genome assembly GCF_003255815.1 of Theropithecus gelada. NCBI lineage: Eukaryota > Metazoa > Chordata > Mammalia > Primates > Cercopithecidae > Theropithecus > Theropithecus gelada. The sequence continues at coordinate 88,815,867 of NC_037679.1, read as the reverse complement.
GAGTCTTGCTCTGTTGCCCGGGCCGGAGCACGGAGTGCAGTGGTGCAATCTCGGCTCACTGCAAGCTCCACCTCCCGGGTTCAGGCCATTCTCCTGCCTCAGCCTCCCAAGTAGTTGGGACTACAGGCGCCCAACACCACTCCCCACTGATATTTTGTGTTTTTAGTAGAGATGGGTTTCACCACATTAGCCAGGATGGTCTCGATCTCCTGACCTCGTGATCCACCCGCCTCAGCCTCCCAACAAAATCTGTAAGTCTTATTTGTCACTGCAAATTACAGTGACATCCAAAGGCCATTAAAAACTGCAGTGGCCCTTCCAAGCATTTTACACCCTAATAATTATCAAGAGAAATGGCATTTTCAAAACAAAAGGGCAGTGTTTGCCTGCTGGGGACCACATGAGGTTTGTGAGGAACAGCCCAGAGTCACAGAGTTGGAGCTGTGGGCACCTGTCTTGACACTTTCACTACTTATGCATCATGGGAGGGTCGCTGAAACTCACTGAGCCTCATTTCTTGGGGTCTTACCTTGTCCAGGTGTTGTGGAGTAGAAACAAAGAGTAAGGTGAACCTCAGGCACACTTAGTGGTACCACATTTGCTTCAGTACATGATCAATTCCATCCACCAAGAAAGGTATCAGGGACCAGCTGAAATGTGAACAGATTACTTAAGGCCATTTCAAACTAAGCAGTGTTGATTCGTTTTCCATGAGGGCTGATGTTGACAAGTAGCAGATTACCTCTAACTTAAACTATAAAGAGGAAACAAAAAGAGGACCATGTTCAAAGCTGCTTAGGAGGCATTTTCTTCAATAACTCAGGGAAGCATCTAACTCAGCATATTCTAGTGCAAGATAGCATAGCAAAGTGAGATGTCACCTTCCCCTCCCTCCTTCAAATCTGAAGGTATAAAAAGTAAACTGATTTTTTTAAGTGAAAAACACATTATCATCAACAAAGACTTGGGGAGGGAGTCAGCTAAGGAGTGAGACAGATGTTTCCAGAAATCAACTCAGTGCATCCAATCACAGCTTCAGAGTCCCCTCCCACTCAAGGCCTCATGCAAGGTGGGATGAGAGTGTGTTGGATTGGAGATAGTTGCATATTTTGTGACCCTCTAGCTGTTGAGATATGGGTTCTGATCCCCTGCTCTTGAATTCGTACTGGCCTTAGTGAATTGCTTCCTTAGTGAAATGTAGCAGAAGTGATGATCTGGAACTTCTGAGGATAGATCAAAGGAAGCTTTGACTGTTTCCCAGTGTCTCCAGGATCACTTGGTCTTGGAACTGTGAGCCAGCATATAAGAAATCCAGCTGTTTTGCTGGGAAACCATGTAAGAGACTCTGAGACTACATGGAGAGGAAGAGGAACCAGGTGAGCTCAGTCTTCCAGCCTCTCCTATCAAGCAACTAGACACTTGGGTAAGACTGTCTTGGATCCTCTAAACCAGACCATCCGGCAACTCAATACCACCAAGTGACCTCCGTCAAGCTCCATGTGTAGCAGAAGAATCTCCCAACTGAGCCCTGCCCATATACCTGCTACACAAAATCATGATATAGAATAAAGCTGTGGCATTTTAAGCCACTGGGTTTTGTAGTAGCTTTTGAAGCAGCAATAGATGAGAAGTGATAAATAAACAGTAGTCATGAAAAGTGTCACTAATAAGCCCTACTTGCAAGAAGACAGATGAGAGTAGATACACCAGCTCGTGATCTTTTTCGTCTTCAGTCTCTTTTCTACTGTTACCTTGCTGTGCTGTGCTTTTCACTGAGTATGCCTCTGCAATCTACATTTCCCACGTTCTTTACATCACCCAGCTCTGGCTTTTGATTACATTTGGTCAGTTGAAGCCACTGATAAGAAAACTTATGGGTTAGAAAAGGGTGGAGTCAGGATAATTCTCTCCTCTCTCACTCCATAGTCCCTACTCATGCTAAATTGTTCCTCCACCTGTGGGTCCAGCTCCCACCAGGTAGTCCCTTCTATGCCTCCAATTTTCTAGTTCCTACATGAAGACCTTACTCTTGGCCTCTTTTAACACAACCTCTTTGCTTTGTCTTTCTGACCCTAAGAGCAGAGGCCTCCTGTGTTTATTCATACTTGGGCTGTGTCACCATCCTCTAGTTGCAGTTTCAGCAATTTCAGCACGTCTGTAACTAGTTCCTGATACTAAAGTTCTGGTCAATTATCTGGGATGGCTCCTGTTCCCTGACTTGGCTATGAGGGTATAACAGTTTTAGGAGGTATTTTCTTTTCTGATTGACTCTATCTTATACCAGAGGCAGAGACAATCACTGGGCTTGTCATTGTGTCAGTCCCAGCTGCAATCAAAGGCAGATGGATCATAAGCATTCAGAAATGAATATAGTCAAACAGAAGACATAATAAATATGATACAAACTTTGGAAAGACCTAGAGGCAGTGGAAAAAGAACACAGAGGGAACAAGGTAATATTTTTCTTTCTACTCAGTGAACTTGTTATGCAAAGGTGAGAAATCAATTTTTATATTTCTTTTCCCTTTTATCTTTTTGGGTAGTTGAAGGATTGATAATAAAAAAAAAAGAGATCAGCCAAGGATGTCTTTCTGTATCAAAAGCAAGGATCTGAGACAGAGAGATAAATTGGAATGATAATCTGAAGCCCAAGATTATCCAAGCGCATGGAAGAAATATAATACTAACCTTTTGCCCTTATTTCCATTCCCCGTCTCAGCACACATGCACACACAGAGTTGAGTGAACTCAGGCACAGAACATCTGAAAACATTACAGAAAGGGAGAATAGTACTTAGTTATACCAAACAGTAAAACTGTATAATTGACAGTGTTGATACATGTTTTGCAAGATAAAGCATGGACAGGTGCAATTTATACACATTATACTAGCACAAAAAGAAATTCTGAGCAGAGTTGTTCAAGTTGAGCATGAACCAGAAGAAAATGGAAAATGGCAGCCCATTCCTATAAATATATTGCTCAGAGAAAGGAAGGAAGGAAGAAATGCAAAGCATGTAAGAGACAAAAATAATTGATTTTGAAAGAAAAACAAAAAAGCAACTACTTGTGAGTTTTTAAAGTGGGTGGAATTTTTTTTTAAAATACAAATTTAATAAACCTAAAGTTCAAAGACAGAAAACAAAGAAGGAGATAGTAAAGTAGATCAAAGAGCCAGTACATGCATTGAGGACTAAAACAGTGCAAAAGAAAAACTGAAACTGAGGAATAGCCATTGTTGAAAAATGGAATTATTGACATAAAAAAAAGTTTGAGATAATCTTGGTTAATTTAAGCAAAAAGGCAAAGGGATTAAAATAATTAGAAAGAAGATGATAGGCATAAATAAAAGAGGTGATCCAATATAAGAATACATTCTGATCTTGGAGCTGAGAATCCCAGAAAGAAAATAAAAAATATATTTACAAATAAAAGTTTTTGAATTTTTGTTTTTTATTTATTTGATTTTGCTGTATTAAGGAAGAGCTAAATCTGTAGATTGAAGGGGTATCCTGTGTTATAGAAAAATTTATGACACAATATTAATACCAAACATATCTTGATTATGACATTTCAAAAATACATAATTTGCTAATAATTCAGGTAGAATAAACATTCACAAAAAAATTAAAGAAATGGATATACCATGTTCAGGGATAGAAATGCATAATGATAAAAAAGTGTCAGTTTACCTCCAGTTAATCCATAGAGCCAATGTAACTCTAACAACAACAACAAAAAACTAGGTTTTTTAGGGAACTTGGCAAGTTCATCTTTAAATTTATATGAAGACCAAAAGGCTGCTAATAGATACAACACTAAAGGGAAAAATATATAGATGGGTTATAATTTTTTATAAAATAATAAAAATTAGTATGATACTGGAATACAATAGATAAATAACAAATGAACAGAAAAAGCCCAAAAATAGAACTGCGAAAATGTGAGATTTTGTATAACAAAGCTACTATTGCAGATCAGTGAGAAAAAATATATTTTTCAAAAATGACACTAGAGTACTAATTATCCAAATGAGAAAAAAGGAATGAGATTTCTACTTCATGCCATTTATAGGCATTAATTTCATATCAATTGGACATTAAAAGGAAAAAGTAAATCAATGTAGAAGAAAATACCGCAGGATATCTTTATATCCTCTGAGAGAAAATGATTTAGACTTTCTTAATCTACCAAAACACTGAGCACTGAGGGAAAATTAATACATTTGACTACATTTTAAAATAACCCCTTTTTAAATCAAAGACAAACCATAAGTTTAGGGATGGTATTTTTAATAAATAAACCAACAATTAGAATGCAGTATATATGAAGAATGGCTGTTGTTCAAATAAATAACCTATAATTCAAAACAAATAGCCAAATATAAAAATGGGCAAAAAATATGAACAGACATTTTATAGAAGAAAACAAAAATAGACAATATATAAAAAGGTACTTTATTCCATTAGTAACCAGGGAAATACAAATTGAAACGATAATGCTTCAATTTTGTAACTACCATATTGCCAAAATTAAGCAATCTGATAATAGTAGTTGTTGAGGATGTGGAAAAAGGAAACCATAATATTATTGCTGGTAGGAGAAAAAAATGGTACAACTCTTTTAGAAAATGATTTGGAATGACCTGGTAATATGACCCCATATTTCCACTTCTAAGGTGTCTAACTGAGAGAAGTTCTTAACACTTGTTCACCGAAAGATATACTTAAATATTCGTAGAAGCACTGTCTATATCAACAAAAAACTGAAAATGGCCAAAATGACCATTGAGAAGGTACTGGATAAATACATTTTGACATATTCCTACAATAGAATTCTTACATGTTTGTGAAAATAATTCAGTTACAGCTAGACACATCAATGAGCAATCTCTGTATTGATTATACAGAGATTGTATAATCAATATATATTTGATTATATTTAATTAAATATTTAATTAAAATTAAATTAATTTATATAATTATAAATTATTTTATAATTTTTATAAAATTTAATTAAATTAAGATATAATATTTAATTAAAATTTATAATTAATTTAATTTAATTTTATTTTTTAATATTTAATTTTATTTAAAATTATATAATAATATATAATTAATTATATAAATATGTAATATTTAGTTATATATTATAATTAAATATATATTATATAATTTTTAATAATAATATATAATTAAAATTTTTATAATTTTATGAAAATTATAAATATTTATATTTATATTTAATTAAAATTATAATTATAATTTTTACAATATTTAATTAAAATTTATAAATTAATTTTTAATATTTAATTAAATTAAATACTTATTTAATTTATATAATTATTTAAATGGAATTATTTATAATATTTAATTAAATTTAATTATACACATTATACTAGCACAAAAAGAAATTCTGAGCAGAGTTGTTCAAGTTGAGCATGAACCAGAAGAAAATGGAAAATGGCAGCCCATTCCTATAAATATATTGCTCAGAGAAAGGAAGAAAGGAAGGAAGGAAGAAATGCAAAGCATGTAAGAGACAAAAATAATTGATTTTGAAAGAAAAACAAAAAAAGCAACTACTTGTGAGTTTTTAAAGTGGGTGGAATTTTTAATTTTTAATTAAATTATAATTAAAATTATAATTTAATTAAAATTTGTATATTATACAAATATTTAATTATAAATTAAATATTTATAATATTTAATATTAATTATATTTAATTAAATATATATTTATTTTTATATAATATATAAATATTTAATAAATATATATTTAATATATATTTAATATAATATATTTATATTATATTTAATTAAAATTTATATTTAAATGTGTTTAATATTATTTATATTAAATATAAATATATTTAATTAAAATTTGCAGAAAATACATTTATATAAAGATACAAATGTGCATCAAACTAACAATATAATGTTCATGGATAATGGACCAATATGCTCATTTAGGTAAAACTATAAAAAAAAAAAAAAAAGACAAGAAAATCACTAGAAAATTTAGGACAGGAGGCCAGTAAGGAGGATGAAGGGTGTTACTGGGGAGGGTCATGCAGGGATATCAAAATACTAAACGTGTTCTAGTTCTCAACGGGGTGCTAATTTCATTGGGTGTTTATTGTTGTCCTTTAAACTGTTCATATATGATATATACTCTTTAAACTGTATACATGGAATTTCTGTTAATGTTCTAATATGTATATACGTATGTGTGTTCTTGTGTTTGTGTGTGCTTATTTTTATATAATACATGTCAAAATTTTAAAGTTTGGAAAGAAAAACCAAGTCAGTTTTCACTTACCAGGGATAGAAATCCATGCTGGCTTTAGACCTCTTCACAGCAACATTCACTGTTGTATCAGTCTGCTCTCACGCCGCTGATAAAGATGTACCTGAGACTAGGCAATTTACAAAAGGAGGTTTAATTGGACTCACAGCTCCACATGACAGGGGAGGCCTCACGATCATGGCAGAAGGCAAGGAGGAGCAAGTCACATCTTATATGGATGGTGGGAGACAAAGAGAGACAGCTTGTGCAGGGAGACTCCTCTTTTTAAAACCATCAGATCTCGTGAGACTCATTCACTATCATGAGAACAGCGCGGGAAAGACCTGCCCCAGTAATTCAATCACCTCCCACCGGGTTCCTCTCACGACATGTGGGAATTGTGGGAGTTACAATTCAAGATGAGGTTTGGGTGGGGACACAGCCCAACCATATTAACTGTCATTCAATGCCAGAAGATAATAAGGCAAAATCAGCAAATCACCAAAGTGCTCCATAAAGGGACTTTGGTTATGTACATTCACATGATACTATTCACAGAATACTATATAAGCTATTCTGATATGTAAATTTTCTAAAACATTAGGTGGAAAAAAGTGAAGTGCAAAAGGCAGGATAGGATAGGTAGATAGATAGGTAGATGGGTGGATGGTTGGATGCGTGCTTGAGTGAGTGGATGGATGGAAAGATGGATGACTAGAAAGATAGATTAGGTAGATGGATGATAAATATAGATAGATGATGATAGATTACATAGAGAGGTGATGATAGTGATAAAGTTGGGATGTTTGTCCCCTCTAAATCTCCTGTTGAGATGTGACTCACAATGTTGGAGGCGGGGCCTAGTGGGAGATGTTTGAGTCATGGGGTTAAATCCTTTATGAATGGCTTGGTGCCCTCCCCGCAGTAATAAGTAAGTTCTCACTCCATTCGTTCACACAAGAGCTGGTTGTTTAAAAGAGTCTGATGCCTCCTGCTCTCGCCATGTGAAACACTGGCTCCCTTCCCCTCCTCTGTAAGCAAAAGCTTTGAAGCTAGGCAGATGCTGGTCCCACGCCTGCACAGCCTGCAGAACCGTGAGCCAAATAAACCTATTTTCTTTATAAACTACCCAGTGTCAGGTATTCCTTTATAGCAACGCAAAACAGACTAACACAGTCAGATGGATAGATGACAGATTAAATTAGATAGATGATAGATATGATTAGATGAATAGATACATAGATGATAGATGAGATAGATAGACAGACAGACAGATATCAGGTCTTTATTACATCTCAAGTAGCATTCCTCCCTGCCCCCATCATCTTGATGTAGTTTGTTTTTTGCTAGAGCTTAACACTGCCTGAAATTCAGCAGTTTACCTCCTCTGTGCTTTGGCCATTGTGGTCTCCCTCTGAGCTCCGTGTGAGCAGGCACCTTGTCTTCCTTGCATATCCTCGAGGCCACGGTGTGCAGTGCTTGGCACATAGCACACACTAAGTGTCTGTTGACTGGAAGATTTGATTAATTTAAAGCCAAAGGCCATGACAAATTTGAAGGCACCAGGAGATCCTCTGTGTGTTAAGAGAGCCCGGGTTTGCTGATGTGAAAATGTGACTGCTTTTCACTCATGGTCATGGATCTCGGACTCTGTGGTTAAGTTTTTCCCTGCAAGTCCATTCCAGCGCAGGGCTTCTCAACCTCGGCACCACTGACGTCTGGGACTGGATAATTCCCGGCTGTGTGTATGTGTGGGTGTGTTCTGAGCAGTGCAGGATATTAGGCAGTGTTGCTGGAACCCACCCACTGGTTTCTCCCCCTTGAGTTCTGACAACCAAAAATGTCTCCAGACATTACCATCTGTCCCCTGGGGCCACATCATCCTTGGTGGAAATCACTGCCCTAAGGAAACTTTTCCTTCTTATCGTGGAATGAAATAGTTGAATTCCAGATTCCTTTTGTAACATATACAATAATTTTATTTTTAGGTTTTTAATTATACTGTAAGTTCTGGGATACATGTGCAGAATGTGCAGGTTTGTTACATAGGTATACATGTGCCATGGTGGTTTGCTGCACCCATCAACCTGTCGTCTAGGTTTTAAACCCCGCCTGCATTAGATATTTGTCCTAATGCTCTCCCTCGCCTTACCGCCCCCGCCCCCAGCCCTGACAGGCCCCGGTGTGTGATGTTCCCCTCTCTGCGTCCATGTGTTCTCATTGTTCAACTTCCACTTATGAGTGAGAACATGTGGTGTTTGGTTTTCTGTTCTGTGTTAGTTTGCTGACAGTGATGGCTTCCAGCTTCATCCATGTCCCTGCAAAGGACATGAACTCTTTTTTTTTTTATGGCTGCAGTAATGTATATAGTAATTTTCAGTAAGCTTTGTATCCCTTTTCTTGCTGCTGCTTCTACTTGTGATTTAAATTCTTCCACTATCATCTCACTGTGTTTTCTCTGCATTTCTTATTCCTTACTGGTAGTAAAAGTTATTTGGCTCTAAAGACAATCATATTATCCATTTTCTAGATGCTGGTGAGAGGAAACAAAAATAGAGGACACTTTATTCAGGATCCAAAACATACATGCTGAAAACAATCAGAATTTAACAGAAAAATCTCAGCTCTGTTATAATGAACTGCAGTACAAATCCTACATGAGAAAGTCCCCTAAACTAATATGGCTAAGGGTTAAAACATAAAACAGGCCAGGCATGGTGGCTCACGCCTGTAATCCCAGCACTGTGGGTGGCTGAGGTAGGTGGATCATGAGGTCAGGAGTTCAAGACCAGTCCGGCCAACATAGTGAAGCTCTGTGTCTACTAAAAATACAAAAAGTTGGCCGGGTGCGGTGGCTCAAGCCTGTAATCCCAGCACTTTGGGAGGCCGAGACGGGCGGATCACAAGGTCAGGAGATCGAGACCATCCTGGCTAACAAGGTGAAACCCCGTCTCTACTAAAAAAAATACAAAAAACTAGTCGGGCGAGGTGGCGGGCGCCTGTAGTCCCAGCTACTCAGGAGGCTGAGGCAGGAGAATGGCGTAAACCCGGGAGGCGGAGCTTGCTGTGAGCTGGGATCCGGCCACTGAGCGAGACTCCGTCTCAAAAAAAAAAAAAAAAAAAAAAAAAATTAGCCAGGTGGGGTGGTGTGTGCCTGTAGTCCCAGCTATTGAGGAGGCTGAGGGAGGAGAATTGTGTGAACCCCGGGGGCAGAGGTTGCAGTGAGCCGAGATAGTGCCATTGCACTTCAGCCCAGGCAACAGTGCGAGACTCTGTCTCAAAAACAAACAAACAAACATAAAACATATGTAGAGTTCAGACTTGATATATTTTTTAAACCAAAAATTATACAAATAAGAGAATAATTTTGCTGCGATGGACATGATTTGTTGGGAAAAGATGTCTGAAAATAGGGTTACTTTGGTGAGGATAAAAGTACATTCTTAAAATGAAATTTCTGACATTCTCCACATAAGTGAAATCTTAGTGCATGAAGAGTCACATTTTAAGGTGAATTTATCCATTTTATTTGCCAGAAGGGACATCTATGCAGACTGCTTCGATTCACATCTATGCAGGCTGAGTGTGCTGCTCAGAAAATGACTCCCTTCCAGAGCCTATTTCAAATCTTTGATGCCTCTGGAATTAGCACCGGATGCCCCTTTGCATGGGTTTGAGGAAGATTTATTTTAATTCTGCTTTTCAAACTCTTGACTGTATTACAGCAAAGGAAACTCAGGGGGGCTTGCATTTCAGACAAGTAGAACTGGAGAATTGCTGGGAGGCACTGATTTCAGTCTTCACATGTCATCTGCAAACTGTCAGCAGGGGTTTTCTGCGTGCTGAGCTGACGGGGTGACCGTACTCGTGCCTAGAATTAGGTCTCTTTTCCTTGTAGACCTGTGTCACCTTGGAAAAGGGGCAAACCCCACTTTTCACAGAAGGTTTCCATCATTTTAGTTAACATCCGTTTTAGAGAATTAAATGGCCTATTTTTGTTCTACAGAGACTCTGAATCACACTCTTAAGGGACTCTCAGATTGGGAAGGAGCAAAGGTTGGATATTGGTTTTTGCAGGAGAAGTAGGACATTGCAGATTGCTCCATTAGACACTGGAAGCGTCAGAGCCTGCAAGTGCAGACCCAGAAATCGTCAGTATGGTTCTTTGACTGTCTCTTCCCTGTCTCTTGCAAGAATGTAGGTGTAATTCCAACACCATTTTGTCTGGACTGCTCTCAATTTTATTCAGACATGAGAAGACTAGGAGAATGGGGTCTAGTTTTTTCTCAGTCCTGGATCTTTGATTTTTCCAGATTTCTTTCAAGCAGAAATTTCAGGTTGGTACATGACTGATGTACAACAGTTATCATTTTTCTCAAAATGTAAAGACTTTGTATGATTGACATGTCCACACCTGTATGAAAGTAGAAGGGAATAACGGATCCGTACGTTACCCAGATCCGGTTATTGTTGTTGCCTGCCAGTTTTGTTTCATGATTCCTCTTCCAAATACTTTTTAAACATCAACTTTAAAGACAACGTTCTGAATGACAGAAGTCAGTCGTAAAAGACCACATGTTGTATGATTCCATTTATGAGACTTTCGGAAGAGTTCATATGTAGTAATGGAGAACCGAGTCATGGTTGCTAGGGCTTAGCAGAGGAGGAATGTTTCTCCTAAAAGGGGAAGCATTACAGAGTTTTGGGGGTAATGAAACTGTTTTCTATCCTGACTGTGGTAGTGGCTATAGGAATCTAAACACATCTTAAAACTCATAGAACTGGCCGGGCACAGTGCCTCATGCCTGTAATCCCAGCACTTTGGGAGGCTGAGGCAGGCAGATCACCTGAGGTCAGGAGTTCAAGACCAGCCTGGCTAACATGGTGAAACCCCAGCTCTACTAAAAATACAAAAATTTGCTGGGCATGGTGGTGTACGCTTGTAGTCTTAGCTACTGGGGAGGCTGAGGCAGGAGAATCACTTGAACCCCGGAGGCAGAGGTTGCGGTGAGCCAAGATTGTGCCGTTGCACTCCAGCCTGGACAATGGAGAGACTCTGTCTCAAAACAACAACAACAAAAACTCATAGAACTGTATACCAAAATATTTATATATACATACATGTATATATGTAGATTGCATGAGCCTATAAAATTGTCAAAGCTCACATACTCTTAAAATGTGTAATGTCATTTTGTATTACCTGACACTGACCTGTCTTGCACCAATGCATCCTTACCCAGCTGTTCTCTTTCGTCCTCAAGCGTACAGGCTCTGGGGAACTTTGCTTACCTAAATCATATTCTTCCCCTTTGTTTGGGTCAAGGGAAGGAACACTAGCTGTTGTACCACACCAACCCGGAAATCTCAGATGCCTAACAGGATAAATGTACGCTTGTTGGGCACACGAAGTCCAGTGTTCACTGGGGAGCCTTTCATGGGTAAGGTGAGGACCTGGGCTCCCTTTGGGGCTCTGCCATCTTTCACATCCAGCCGGTAGATAGGAAATGAGAGTATGCAGGATTACGTAGGACATTTTTACAATCCTGGAGGTGGGCATTGCTTTTGCCCAAATGCCGTTGGCCGGAACTCGGTCACGTGGCTACGTGAACCTGACAGGCCATGAAGACGGGAGGCCTGGCTGTGGGCTTAGAGAGGAGAAGCTGGCTTGGTGCTTACCAGCCTCTCTTTCACCTCCTTCAGGACTTTGTTCTTGGATTTCCAAGGTCGATGAAATGACTCTGTCTTCACCCTTGACCACTGTCCACCTTTTTTGCATTTTTGCATTATCAGGTCATTACCAGGAGGGCGAATTCCTTTGATGCAGCAGCCTGGGGTCCACAGCGGCCAGACTCAGCCCAAGCCTTAACATTTCTTTTTATTGTAACTCTTAGTCCTAGGTGGTCTGTGCCACTGTATCCCTCAGGCTGGCGATTTGTAAGAATCCAAGCCATTCTGCCACTCTGCTGTTTGCCGCCTTGCTTTTTCCTTTCCCCTTCTTTCAAGATCTGATCAAGGACAATATCTCCTTAATTTACAAATTAGCTTTCACTTCTTTAAATAGCGTGCCCTTCTCTTGGGCCATAGACTGCCCTTCCTCTCCGTGCTCCCACTCAGCCTGTGTTTCTGCTCTGGGCTTTCCTCTCCCCTACCACAACCACACCTCTCATCACGCACCCTTCCCCAGCCCTGTCCCACGTTTCAAAAATGCTTCAACCCTCTTCATCTTATCTTTTCCATATAGCTGCCCTCACCATGTTGGCTAGCTGTATTTTCTTATTTTCTTACATTTCCTGTGGCACCTAACCAATATTCAACCTTTGTTAATTCACTTAAACAGCTGGTGTTTCAGGTTCTGAGAGTGCTAATGAAACCTTCCCTGGTTGGGGTGCTGGCCATATTTACTTTTTCTTAAATGTGTCCACCTTCATCTATTAGGGCATATGGCTTTCATGGAAACTCATTTTCAATTCAGTATTGGAAACCCACTGCAACCACCGTTTTACAGTGAGATATGCCAAAGACCTTTTAAGTTGCTTCTCTTCCCCCAAGAATAACACAAGTTCCTGAAGATGAAAAGGGTTTTACAAGTTGCTTCTATCCTCTGGCCATAAATTTTTTACTTTTCCATTTTCTTTGCAAGGAATATTATTAAATAATTATTTTTATATATTATCTCAATATTCATCTTTTCTTTGCTTTTTTCCTCTCTTGCCGAAGGAAGTTTTTAGTGACTCCTCACTCCAAAGAGAAGAAAACATCAAAAATATTTCCAAGATTTTTTAACAAAAGCTTGCAAATGCAAATTTTTTTCTTTTCCTTTTGGAAATGGGAAAGAAATATTGTGCAAACTTCTGCTGAATGTATATATGTGTATCCTCCCCGCTTTCTCTGAGCTCTTGGTTGCCTCAGGCTCATAGCTCAGTTTAGATTTTTGGTGGTACTTTGAGGAGGACTTTCGAGCCATTGTTTCAGAAGTGTGCCTAAAATAGAAATGTTTTATTTCTTTATAGAGTTAGTTTTGTAACCACCCAAGGGGTCCACCTAACCTACTGCCTAGACAAAACTGATTCATCAAGACAGGGGAATTGCAATAGAGGAAGACTAATTCACACAGAGCCTGCTGTGGGAGACCAGAGTTTTATTATTACTCAAATCAGTCTCCCCAAGCATTCAGGGAATAGAGTTTTAGAAGATAACTTGGTGGGTGGGGGGAAGCCAGTGAGCCAGGAGTGCTGATTGGTCAGGGATGAAATCACAGTGAGCCAGGAGTGCTGATTGGTCAGGGATGAAATCACAGTGAGCCAGGAGTGCTGATTGGTCAGGGATGAAATCACAGTGAGCCAAGAGTGCTGATTGGTCAGGGATGAAATCACAGGGAGTGGGAGCTGTCTTCTTGGGCTGAGTCAGTTCCTGGGTGGAGGCCACAAGATCAGATGAGCCAGTTTATCAATCTGGGTGGTGCCAGCTGATCCATCAAGTGTAGGGTCTGCAAAATATCTCAAGCACTGACCTTAGGGGCAGCTTAGGGAGGGTCAGAATCTTGTAGCCTCCAACTGTGTGACTCCTAAATTATAATTTCTAATCTCGTGGCTAATGTTAGTCCTACAAGGCAAGCTAGTTCCCCAGGCAAGAAAGAGGTCTGCTTTGAGAAAGGACTGTTAGCATCTTTGTTTAAACTAAGAATTAAGTTTCTTCTAAAGTTAGTTCAGCCTACACCTAGGAATGAACAACGACAGCTTGGAGGTTAGAAGCAAGATGGAGTCGGTTAAGTTGGATCTCTTTCACTGCCTCAGTCGTCATTTTGCAAAGGTGGTTTCAGTCCCTTTCCTTTGGGTTTTATAACACCTTAATCTTAAGGTGTAGGCTGTGAGATGGGAAAACGCCTTCGATCACTCTGGCTTCTTCCAGTTGACAGGGGACATAATGGGAATGGGAGTGAACCCCAAGGTGAGAAGAGTGAAACCACTTTGCAACTCTCTGAGCGACTCATGCAGGCCTGGCTGGGTGTTCAAGACTTGCATGGCAAAAACATTAGTACCCTCATCTATAGTTTTACTCCAGCGTTTAAGTGACCACTGTTGTAAATAATGAGTAAATAATTAGGGAAATAATGAGTCCTAGGATGAGGAGTATAAGTCCCAATTTTATTTATTTATTTATTTTTTATTTCTTGAGACAGAGTATTGCTCCGTTGTCCAGGCTGGAGTGCAATGGCACAATCTCAGCTCACCACAACCTTTGCCTCCTGGGTTCAAGCGATTCTCCTGCCTCATCCTCATGAGTAGCTGTGACTACAGGCATAAGTCACCATGCCAGGCTAATTTTTGTATTTTTAGTAGAGACGGGATTTCACTATGTTGGCCAGTGTGGTCTTGAACTCCTGACCTCAGGTGATCTGCCCACCTCCGTGTCTCAAAATGCTGGGATTACAGGTGTGAGCCACTGTGCCTGGCCACAACTCCCAATTTTAAAAGCAAAGATTTGAAAGCATTAATTTGGGGACTTCTAACCCACAAAGAATTTAGGATTTAGTCTGAACTGCGGGAAAAAACTCAACAATAGCTAACAGCAGGGTGCTAAAGTTTTCCTTTTGAAGCATAATTTTTCTCTCTCCAGTCCCCATTTTTATTAAAAACAAATCATGACAAAACTGATTTGTTTACAAAATAAACTTTGGCTTTACTGAACTTGGCCTGATTATTTGCATAAAATGCAGCAAGAATAATTATTTTTCACTTAGGCTTTTCGAATAGACTTTGATAGAACTCTGTCCCATGAAGAGTCTCAGATTAAGACCTTTTAAAAGCCGAGCCCAGCCATGGGTTTGTACCCTCAAAACCTATGAGTTGGGCAAATTCTTCTCCTCTTGAGGACCCAAGATAATGTGGGGTTTCTGATCCTGTTGGAAGTGACATTCTTTACTTACCACAGGCCAGGAACCTTGTACAGGGACTCTGTGTGGACAAGGCATGAGGCCAGATTCCCCAATAGGCTTTAATTGGCTCCATAAGTCAACTTTGATTCTTGAAGGAGAATATACCATTCCAGTCAAAGCCTTGGTAAAATAACCAATTTCTCCAATTGTGCCCTGTTACAAAAGAAAACAGATTCTTATTGCACATAGGCAATTAACTGTACTGCCATAAATTGAGAATATTCGCAAACAGTTTCCAAATTCTGGAGAAATCAAGTAGAGAGGAACAAATATGCTTCAAATTTTGTTCACATGAGTATATTTTACTCACTTGTTAAAAGTTGCAAATAGCTCTAAAGAAATAAGTTCTCTTGACTCTGAAAACAAAAGGTTTAGCAATGTTTAGCACATTAGCTCTCCATGACAGTCCTAGAAGTTTGTTTTTTCCCTCTATTCCAATAGCACAATTTTAAAAGTTGTCTGAGACCTGCACTCCGAGTCCTATATCTGATTATAAACTATCTTTTGAAAAGGACTAAAGCAAGACAAAATGTGGGTGACAAAAGTCTATAGCCACTATTTAAGCTACAATTGACTAGGAATTTTGGTTATTTCTGTGGCATATAACAATTTTACATAACAATTATAATTATTAATGTACACTAAATTATATCAACATTATAGAAGTTTCCCCTAATTTTAGGACACATACTAATAACATATTTATACAAATACAGTCCAAATGAACCAAATGCCATTCACTTTTCTATTTGAAAGGTTTTCCTCTAATGTCACAATCTCCAGTATTATTAGAATCCTGCATTTAAAGAGCACCTGATAAATTTTATAGCTGATTATAAAACTGTCTTTTAAAGAAGACCGAAATGAGACAGCAGTGGTCTGTGGATAACAAAAACATATTAGGGTAGTCAGTTAAAGACACGATTGACAAGGACATTTATTACCTCTGTGGCACTCAGTCTGTTAATAATAATTATTAGTGATAACATAGACTAAGTCATATTAGAATTATAGGAGTTTCACATAATTTTGGACCACATACCAGTAACACATTTGCACAAATATAGGCCAATGAAAGCCAAGCACCATTTCATATTTGGCAGTACTTCCTGTATGATTTTTGCACAAAATAAACGAAATGTCATTTTTGGACTTTAGGTTAAAAAAATATTTTTTTTAGGACTTTAGGTTGGAAAAAAAATATTTTGCTAACCTAAAATATTAGGTTAGAAAGAGACATAATTTATAATTTGATTTTGGAAAGTTTGTCAAATATCAAAGGTTTGAAACACTGGAGATCACAAAGTAGAATCCCAGGTCATCGTAAGTCATTCATTTGGCCAAAATGATAACTCCAAAATCTTAAAAGAAAAACCTTTACTCTGATAGGAGACTTAGCTTTCCAGATGAGACCCGATAAAGATAGCATGAGGCTAATTGAATTTGTCTTTTCTCTCCTCCCTTTTTTCCCCCTGCCATTTATCCATAGGAGAAAACAAAGCCCTTTCATTATCTTTTAACATTATATAAAAATTGTCTTCAAAAGAGAAAACCAAACTTCATGTTTTCCTTAGTGCATCTTTAATGTTAAAGCTAGTTTTTAAGATAAAATTTTGTTTCTCTATCTGGTTTTAATTAGTTTGACCATAAGGTAAGATTTTCATAAACTTTTTATACAATTTTCCATCAAACAGCAGATCAATTGTCTAAGAAAACCCTGTTATTCGGACACAGGGGCCCAGATTCTGGCCCCACATCAGTATGATTTTAATGTTTTAACCTATGGAAAAAAACTAAATAATTTCTTTTAAATCTTAGCCCCCTGGTTTATACTCACAGAATTTTTTTTTATAAGATTAACCCTTGGTGCTGGGAAAATTGGCTAGCCATAAGTAGAAAGCTGAAACTGGATCCTTTCCTTACTCCTTATACGAAAATTAATTCAAGATGGATTAGAGACTTAAATGTTAGACCTAAAACCATAAAAACCCTAGAAGAAAACCTAGGTAATACCATTCAGGACATAGGCATGGGCAAGGACTTCATGTCTAAAACACCAAAAGCAATGGCAACAAAAGCCAAAATTGGCAAATGGGATCTGATTAAAGTAAAGAGCTTCTGCACAGCAAAAGAAACTACCATCAGAGTGAACAGGCAACCTACAGAATGGGAGAAAATTTTTGCAATCTACTCATCAGACAAAGGGCTAATATCCAGAACCTGTAAGAACTCAATCAAATTTACAAGAAAAAAACAACCCCATCAAAAAGTGGGCAAAGGATATGAACAGACACTTCTCAAAAGAAGACATTTATGCAGGCAACAGACACATGAAAAAAGGCTCATCATCACTTGCCATCAGAGAAATGCAAATCAAAACCACAATGAGATACCATCTCACACCAGTTAGAATGGCAATCATTAAAAAGTCAGGAAACAACAGGTGCTGGAGAGGATGTGGAGAAATAGGAATATTTTACACTGTTGGTGGGACTGTAAACTAGTTCAACCATTGTGAAAAACAGTGTGGCGATTCCTCAAAGATCTAGAACTAGAAATACCATTTGACCCAGCCATCCCATTACTGGGTATATACCCAAAGGATTATAAGTCATGCTGCTATAAAGACACATGCACACATATGTTTATTGCGCCACTATTCACAGTAGCAAAGACTTGGAATCAACCCAAATGTCCATCAAGGACAGACTGGATGAAGAAAATGTCACACATATACACCATGGAATACTATGCAGCCATAAAAAAGGATGAGTTCTTGTCCTTTGTAGGGACATGGATGCAGCTGGAAACCGTCATTCTCAGCAAACTATGGCAAGAACAGAAAACAAAACATTGCATGTTCTCACTCATAGGTGGGAATTGAACAATGAGATCACTTGGACATAGGAAGGGGAACATCACACACTGGGTCCTATTGTGGGGTGGGGGGAGGGCGCAGCATAGCATTAGGAAATATACCTAATGTAAATGACGAGTTAATGGGTGCAGCACACCAGCGTGGCACATGTATACATATGTAACAAACCTGCACGTTGTGCACATGTACCCTAGAACTTAAAGTATAATAATAATACAAAAAGATTAACCCTTTACAAACTCTTTTTGCTTTGTTTACACCTTCAGTTTCGTCCCGTTACTCTTTCAAGTTAAGAAAATCTTTTAAACCCTCTGAAGTGGATAAAATCACATTCCCTTTAACAAAAGCCGTATTCTTATGCCTTCTTATTATTTCTTTTACCAAAAACACATTCCCTACACACCTTGTATGTGAAACTGTTTCTCCAGTAACTCAATTTCACGTTACAATGTTAACTCTTAGCAACTTTTATTTTTAGTGAAAAACCTGATAAGTAAGTGATTTTAATTATGTGCTGGGGTGGAGCCTAGGACATCAGATAGAAATGAAGATAAGCTCTGACTGTTTTCAGCATAGCTAGGGGCATGGCTATCCACAGGTCCCCAGGCCTCGTCTATAATCTAATGCTCTAAAGTAGGTAAATTGACAGTTTTCAAAAGTCAAGGAAATAGTTTGACCTTAAAGCATTTAGCAGATGTGATATCTGACCTTAATTGAGACCAAATGTCTACATTTTCAAGACATTTTATTTTACCAATAATCTTTAAAACTGTCTTTATTTCCAAAAGATTACTAAAGTTATGTGAACAAAAAGGCATTAAAGTTTCTATTTTTCTGACAAAATACTTGATTTAAGCACTTATTTTTCTAAGCCAATTAGAGCTGTTTTATATGTAAACATCACACACACACACACAAAACACATATAAATGCAGACAAACAGAAGATTCAGCAGTTGTAAGATTTTTCATTTGCCAGTTTCTTAATCGGATTACTGGCTCAGGGTGGAGCCCTGATAGAACAGGGCCTGGAAAGCACGCATTTCTGGGGCCTAATCGCAGCTGAAGGCAAAAACAGATCCCCAAAATTAAGGGTGCCATTTCTACCAGATCCTGGATCCCCAAAAGGAGGGAAATACTTTGGGAGAAGACAGTGCAGTGCTTTTTCTGACTGTGCATTTCATTGCAAGGCAACCCAGAGCCCATCAGCCCATTTAGGCGGTTTCAATTTAAGAAAATTAAAATACAATTTATTTCACATAAGAAGAGAGAAGAGATCAAAGGTCCCTTAAGGCTTCTGAGTTTTAAACTAGGTAATTCTCAATTACAGAAAACAGTTATAAAATGTCAGTTATTCAGATTTATTTTCAAAATAGAACAGATCATGATGGGGAAGTTCTTCACTATTAGACAATAAAGACATCAAAATATATTTAAGCATCTACGATGTGCCTAGCACTGTGTATAAAATACATGTTTTGTATATTATGAAAGTTAATATAAACTACGTATGAGATAGGTAGAAAAAGGTGACATAGCAAGTCTCTACCCATAAAAATGTCTTTTAGCCTTGTTGCAAAGTCTAGAAACCCTTATGAAATCATTTGCAGACTCAGCAAATAATGAAGTCTTCAGTGACTCCATGTATGAAAGAGGTCAGTATTTTAAGTAGACTGTTCAAATGCAGCATGTTTTCCTTTTTGACTGAAAAAAAAAAAAAGCCTAGAAGCCCTCTGCTTCCTACTTCTAATTTTCCACGAAGATGGCCTTTTGTCTGGTTTCATCTTTGCCTATGCACTCATTTCCTGCTCTTCTCCCATATTAAGGAGCTATTGAACCCTGCTTGCATCGCTCTGAAAATTGCAGATTCCATTGAAGACATGAGCAGCTTCCAATGCTGATGCATCTAAACCTCTTTCTGGTTCTTTGTTTTCTAATTAGCTGAGGTTTGGGCCAGCTTTTCTTGGAGAATCACTGCTGTTCTATGAGTTGTAGCAAATTGCCACTCCCAAGATGCCCCCTCCACCATCAACCAAGCTGGGGACCTCACTGGTAGGTTTGAGATAGGGTCTGGGGACTAAACCTTGCCCATTTTCACACATAGGGGATGACAGAATTTTGCAACTGGTGAATAACTGTGTTACTGGGTGAAGAGCCAGTAATATGGCAATAGTTAAGCGTGTAGGCTCTGGCTACAGGATGCCTGGGTCCTCTGTACATCTGATCCTCAACCACAAAATAGGGATAATTACAGCATTTACTTTTTGTGGTGGTGAATGTATATGACTCACTTAGAATAGTGTCCTGCACATACAGCTGTTCAGTAAGGGTTAGTTGTCATCGCTGTCATTGTTCTTGTGTCCAGGGGTTGAGTGATTTTGTGTCTGCAGTTTTATTCCACAGTATTTCAGAATGAACCAAAATTAAGGATTTCTACCTTCTCTGAACAAGACCAGTCTTTGAAATTTTAAAACTATTCTTCTAGGCTGGGCACAGTGGCTCACACCTGTAATCCCAGCACTTTGGGAGGCCAAGGCGGGCGGATCACGAGTTCAGGGGATTGAGACCATCCTGGCTAAGGTGAAACCCCGTCTCTACTAAAAACACAAAAAAATTAGCCGGGCGCGGTGGCGGCACCTGTAGTCCCAGCTACCGGGAGGCTGAGGCAGGAGAATGGCATGAACCTGGGAGACGGAGCTTGCAGTGAGCGGAGATCCGGCCACTGCACTCCAGCCTGGGTGACAGAGCGAGACTCTGTGTCAAAAAAAAACCAAAAAACAAATAAAAACAAAAAAAATTCTAATTGTAGAATGTCAAGATAGAAAAAGCATTTCAAAAGGGTTTAAATTTCCCTCCATTAGCACATTCTCTTTTTCTACCAAATCTGGTTCTAAGCGAAAGCTGGTTCCCATTCATACAGCCCTTAAAGGTGGGATTCTTCACTTGCCCGAAAGGTCCAGAGGCCAGTGGCCTGAGCCCTAGGCTTGGGCTGCCCTTCCAAGGAGGGCTGTGCTTCGCGATCACAACCTGATTTTTTAAAGATTGCTCTAGTGAGTCCTTGATACATCTAATTGCAGTCTCCTTACCTCCATTTAAACTCAGTTGGCAAACTTCTCTCTATTTTTTAAAAATGGAAATGAAATAGTCGAGCAATGATGATTTCCTGCACCAAAAATGCCATGCAGGAGATGTGTGAACGCTACAGTTCTCCTCCTCTTGAATGTATAGGCCACTTTTTTAAAGGGTCCCCAAGCAGTGATTTTTTTTTTCCTAATTTGAGAATAATGACCAAAATCTCTAAGTTCCATGCGACTTGTTTCTATGCAAAGAGAAAAGTGAAATGTGCCACATGATTACATGGAGAGGGTTTTTCTCCAAGGATCTCTCATAATGCAAAGCAACGTATTTTGTGGAAGGTGGATAGAAGCATTGCTTGAGATCAAAAGTCTTTTTTCTCCTCTTGTTGCTTTACTCGGGTCACCACAGATGGAGGCATGCTGCTTTGCCATCAATTATTCAGAAGTAATTCCTGGTCACCCTGCCAGAAACTGCTTCCAACAGTTCCCAACATCCATTTCCCTCTTTTTCCTTGCTTCTACAGTTCTGTTTTAGCCTACACACTGGGGAACAGTGGGTCCAGTTAAAATCTCCACTTCCTAGAGGACTTTGTGGCTAGGGTTGACTGTATGATTCAATATGTTCTGGGGAAATCTTAGTGGAAGTCTTTGGAAGGGGTTTTGTGGACCCCAATGTTACGAGGATAAAAATGGGCAGACATGGCCAGCCATGGTGGCTCACACCTGTAATCCCAGTACTTTGGGAGGCCAAGGTGGGTGGATCACCTGAGGTCAGGAGTTCAAGACCAGCCTGACCAACATGGTGAAACCACATCTCTACTGAAAATACAAAATTGGCCGGGCGTGGTGACACATGCCTGTAATCCCAGCTACTCGGCAGGCTGAGGCAGGAGAATAGCTTGAACCCAGGAGGTGGAGGCTGTGGTGAGCCAAGATCATGCCATTGCACTCCAGCCTGGGTAACGAGTGAAACTCCGTCACACACACACACACACACACAAGGGCAGATGTTGCTGGGCTTTTGCCTTTCATCTTTCTTCTGCCTGGAGCAGTGTCATATTGACTGGGTATAAAGACTATAACGTTCAGACCAGGCGACTAAAAGTCAGAATCTAAATAGTATAGCAGGAAGCTGGAACGGGCCTGCGTCTGTGATGCCTTCCTTAATCCATCTCACGGGGGTCTAACTGGATCATCTGTTTCTGAATTTCTTTTGTATGAGAAAAATAAATCATTGTTTTTGTAAAACCACTGTGTTTAAGTCCATTACTTGCAGCCTAATGCAATCTTGTTAATAATTCATATTTCTTTCTCTCTCTCTCTCTCTCTCTTTTTTTTTTTGAGACAGAATCTTGCTCTGTCACCAGGCTGGAGTGCAGTGGCACAATCTTAGCTCACTGCAACCTCTGTCTCCCAGGTTCAAGCGATTCTCCTGCCTCAGCCTCCTGAGTAGCTGGGACTACAGGTGTGTGCCACCACACCCAGCTAATTTTTGTATTTTTAGTAGAGATGGGGTTTCACCATGTTGGCCAGGATGGTCTTGATCTGTTGACCTTGTGATCCACCTGCCTTGGCCTCCTAAAGTGCTGGGATAACTGGGATAACGGGTGTGAGCCACCGGGTTTGGCCAATAATTCGTATTTCTACCGGCATTATTAGGACAGTAGATTTGAGTCTTGGCTGAAAAAAGCCAGGATTATGGATTTTATCCATATAGGTCATTAGCTATGGTAAGTGAGAAGGCTGGTATGCTTGAACCTGGCCACTCCTTGTAAATAACTTGGTGATTGGAGGTGGAACAAATAATAGGAGATTCCTGGCATGGATAAGTCAGCAAAGTTCCTTGCCTGTAACAGAAACACCTCCAGACACAAGTTGAATGTGAGTTTGTTCTATCTTCACTGTGAAAAAGACCTCTAAGTCTAAGACTAAAGTTGGACATATCTTCATCCTCTTTGTGGGATTTATGGCCTGGGCTGCAAAGAAAAAAGAACGCTCACACTTACGTTCACCTGATTCAGATCATGTATGATTTAAGACCCAGAGTATGTGCCCTGCTGGGATAGCTAACTCCACCTCCTCTTATCCAAGCAAAATATTTCCTCACTCAGAGCTTCTGTTACACTTCTGAGCTGTACTACAGATCAATTAAATAATCAAGGCTTAGTCATTTTCCTGTTTATTAAATATTAATTACATTTACTCTTCCAGCTCATCAAGTCTGTGATGATATGACCAGCCATATTTTATACCACTTGAATATCCTATATGACACACCTAGACAGTACTGACTTGTAGACGCAATAAAATCTTGTTATCTGACCAATCAAATGAGGGCTGATTTGCAAAACAGCGATAAAATGTCAAAGACATCTTTATGAAATTATTATTGTTGAATTTTTCTTATTCCTTGCCATGGATGACAGTGCGCTTGTATTTTCATAGGTGGAGATATATATTACCACCTGTGAAAGAGCTACTTTGGAGGGAATGTTTTAAGGACAAGTGTAGCTGTGCCCTAACCTAGTATCTGAGAGAAGTATCAGATTGATCAAGTCACCCTTCCATTGTTTAGATGTGGACAGCAGTTAGGTCTTTATGGAAGTTTAATAACATGGAGGTTCACTTTCCTTTCTGATGGGGCTGCAGGGACTAATAGGTTAGTAGTTCACTAAGGCTCAGTGTTTTCAGAGCACCAAACAACCTTCCTGCCTTTGCCTGTTCCATTTCTGAACTGTGTTTTGCAATTTGTGAAAATTAGGTTTTCAGTAAGTTTCTTTTGTTGTTAACTCCAGAAGCTGCTGAGGAACAGGAGTCAACCACTGCCATTTGCAGCCTCATTTCCAAAAAAATGTAACAGCCCTGAGATCGCTACTCCAGTGTGCCTGAGGCTGTGGCTTTCAAAACACTCAGCTCCAAGATAAAGAAACTGCAGATGGCCACTGTTGGGAGGTCCTGTTAGCCCAGCACAGCTGCAGACCAAATCTCCTAGAAGTGACGTTTTCCCTCCTTTTAGATGCTTCCCCTGTTTACCACATGAGTGGTGAGTGGCTTATGTTTCAGCAGTGTTGTTTGTAAGTGATTCAGTAAGACTGGAGAAATAAATTGGGTTTTGGAAAAAATAAATTATATAGGATTGTTGTTAATGGGAGTGCATTTTAATCACCCAGGTACCTTCTGCCTCACTCCTGTTGGAGACACTAATGAGGATCTGACCAGTGTGTGTCTCTTTGAGAACATGAGGATGTGAATTTGAGAACATAGGATAGAAACTATCTGTCATGGAGAGTCATTTGCTAAGTCCCATAGGCGTGCCTCTTCCCAATACCAGGCACACACCTAGGTCCACAAGACAGGAGTATTGTGATTGGTACATTTTGGTGCAAGGTGTGCAGAGTAGCTCCTGTAACCCTGCACATGAGTGACTCCTCATGTTTTGCTGACACCCCAGTTTTTACATGCAGGCTCCATGGCAACTGAACCTGGCATCCTGGACATATTTAAGTGAACCAGAGTTTGGGGTCAGCACAGAAACCAACAAAAGACAGACTGGACATAAAGGGTGCACATCTGTGAGTTATGTCACAGACAACATTGGACATGACAGTCCACACAACAAGGTTCTCCATGTCAGGTGGCCACAGCCAATTCAATCAGACCTCTGTCTTGAGTATTACGAGCATGAGAGGCCAGGAGAGGAAGCAGGAGAGCGGAAGAGGCTGTTTCGGGGTGGTGGTAAGAACACTGCATCATGACGTCTCTCCTTGGTGCTGTCCTTGCATCCTGGACACAGTGAACCACTGTATGCTTCTCTAGGAGGTCTCAGAGCAGCATTTGGTTACAAAATGAATTGCATTCCCCATTTGTTGATCGCTTTTCCATGTACCCATATGATCATATCACTAGCAGTAATTTGGGCCTCAATCTCTGTCTTTTTTACAATACATATGTCATCCGTCTCCTGGCCTTAATCTCCTTTACCAGTTTCTCAGCAGGGCTTTCCCATCACCCTCCTGGCAGGCAAAACTCTTTCCCTTTCCAGGGAATAGAGATGGTGACTCAAAACCATGACCCAGCAATAATTCCACTGAATAACTCAGTTCAGTGTCTTCCCAGGCCCAAAGGGGTTCTTCTTCTGCATCAGTGCCTCCTGGTAATCCCATCCACTTTACCCGTAACTCACAGGTGTACCTACGTAAAATTCCTCAGTCTGGATCTAGGGATAGGAACAATTTTGTTTCTCAATTGAAAATTGTAACTTCTTTGAAAACTTAGAGAATACCATTAAATAAATCCATTCTCTAAAATAGCTATTTTTTAAAGCTAGATTATATTTCATGTAAAAATGCTTATAAACAAAATCTATCACACTGTGTCATTTAGGATAATATTGCAAGAGCCATTAAAATATTCTACAAAAAGGGTATTCTGTATTCATATGACTAATTACACAACATTTCACAGAGAAGAGTTACTGGTTTTTTTACTCATCTATTATTTATTCATTATTAGAAGAAAATAAAATTGCTTCTCAATTCACAAAATAACTTTTCAAACTGACTACTTTCTTATGCTCAATTGAAGCAGAAGATGAGATGTGAGTAAACTCTTATTTGCTTTTGAGAATTTCCAAACAGTTTGAATATAAGAAAGTGACTGTTTTTTGTTTTCCTGCCAGACATTTGAGGAAGGTTCTTTGTGAGTGGCAGCCTGATAGAACAACCAGTTTTGTCATGCTGGAATTCTTGCTGAAACACTTACATGCTGGTTATCTGTCACTGTATCAGTAACCACCCCACACTTAGTGGTTTAAAACAGCCATTGATTTTTCTTGACAATTTGTTGTGTCAGAAATTCAGGAAGGGCTCAGCTGGGTGGTTCATCTTGACTCCAGATGGCATCGTCTGGGGCAGCTGGTGGAGGATGACCCACTTCCAAGATGACTGCTAAAGTTCAAAACCAGCCTGGACAACATGGTGAAACCCCATCTCTGCAAAAAAAAAAAAAATCCAAAATTTAGCCATGCATGGTGGTACATACCTGTATTCACAGCTATTCAGGAGGCTGAGGCAGGAGGATCCCTTGATCACAGAAGTTGGAGGTTGCAGTGAGCCAAGATGGCACCACCACACTCCAGCCTGGATGACAGAGTGAGACCCAAGACAGGGGTCTCATTGCTAAAAAGACTGCTAAAGTCACACATCTTGCACCTCGGTGCTCCTTGGCCTCTCTCTCTTCCACATGGCCTTTTGTCCTTCATTACCTGTCCATGTGGCTTGACCTTCTCACAACTTGGTGGACTCAGAGCAGTCATGATTACGTTCTGAATTAATAGTTGAATGCACAAAGTAAAATGCAGGTACCAAGTAACATGCAGGCTTCCAAAAATGAATATTTTAAGGAATTAGGCTGAAGCTTCAAGGCTTCTTCTTAGGATGCAGTCTCAGAAGTCCCAGCAAGTCACTCCGATTATACTCTATTCATCAAGCAGTTTTCTGAGGCCACCCCAAGTTTCAGGGAAGACTCCATGTTTTGATGGGAGGATGAAAGAGTAGCAGAGAATTTGAAGCCATCTTTAATCTACCATTTGGTGTTTGCTAATCTAATCTGTAAATACTTGTTTGTAGAGGTGGCATTTATAGCACACAAAGGTGCAAAACTAAGTAAGTAAGGAGATTACAGGAATAGAATTAAATCATGCATTATTTTGTAGCAAGTAATACACCCCTGTTAGGCTAAGGGGATTTGTTGAAGCTTTGTAGGAGAAATGAAAGAAGAAATATCTAAGACATTTCTAGGTTACTTTATGTAAGTTATTTGCAACTGTTTATCTAAATTACTCAAACTACAGTGGTTTCTCTAACCAACTAGGGGTTATTGGATTACTGATGCTGCTTTCTTTTCCTAGAAAGTTTATTCCCTATTGTCTTTGCATAGTTTGTACTTTCTCCACGTGCAGGTCCCATTTCAAATGTCACCTCCCCAGAAAAGCTTTTTTTCTGGCTACTCTCTCAAGCACTTGTTACTAGCTGAAATTGCATTCTTTATGCATAGTGTTTATTTCAATGCTTATCTATCCCAAGCTGCTGGAAGATAAGTTCTACTAGTAGGATTGGTCTGATTTGCTTACTCTGCAACTCAGAGCCTAGCCCTGTGCTTAGTGCACAGTGGCAATGTCATGATTATGTTCTGAATTAATAGTTGAATGCATGAAGTAAAACACGGGTACTAGCCTCCTTTTCAGAAACAAATGCAATTTAGCTAGAAGTTCAGAAAATTAAACATTCTCAGTGACCTGTGTTAAACATCCAGGTCTAAGTTTCAGGACACACTTAGGCAAGTTTTCTTTCCTTTGGCCACAGCTGCTTTCCTGCAGACCATGGCTGTCCACGACTGGTTGCCAGTGCTTTTCAAATGAGAGAAAGGCAAATGGCTCATTGCGTTTGCCATTAACTTACCCATACAGTGTTATAAACTGCAAGGCATTGTTGCCTCGAAGGGGAGGCTGCCCTCCAAAATGATGACCTTCAGCATTCATTTTAACTACAAAAATATATTCGACTGATGGTTAAGGGGCTGCTTAGAGACTTTGTTTATTTCTTTGTTGACGGTGGAAATGTGAGATCAGCCCCATCCTATCCCATTGTTCCCTAACTTACCAGTGCCAGCTATCTCTGTTCATTCATGAGCCTCTGGGGCTCTACTTGGGATGGCACCAGAGACTGGCACAGTGGAGACATCATTTCCCGTACAGATGTAGCACCATCTTACTGGAGGGCTGGGGAACTTGTGCATCTCAGGAGAAGTCTCTTTGTGATGAAAGCTGGACTAGAAATCACCAACACGTTTATCCTAAAGGACTTTAACTTCCGTGAGTCCAAGCTGGGGATTACAAACTGGCGACATCAAAGAGATACCCTTTTGGACACATGCGATATTCCTGTTCATCTGTTTTATATCTTTGAGATAGTAGATATTTAAAAATCCACCCTTCAAAAAGAAACAGATTTCTGGCTTCTTGAGAAAATTTCAAAGAAATAGTATATTGTGGTGGTTAGGAGCACAGGTCTCCATCAGAGAGTGAGGGTGCCTGAGGTTGAGTCTGAGCTGGGTAACATCAGGTGAGATATTTAATTTGTCTGAACCACATTGTTTTAGTAAAATAATAGTCCCTATCTCTTATAGGTGATTATTAAATGGATTCATATGCAAAAATTTTAAAAGTGTTTCAAGCACAGTAAGTCCTTAAAAGTTAATTCTGATAATTATTTGTCAACACCAGGCTTTCATTTCCACATGGCAATGGTGATCTAGAGCTGAGAAGTAGCTGCCAATTTTAGGTAGGCACATGTTCTGTATCCAAATAGTCTTTCCCCCTCTACTGTATTACGTGTGTCTAGATTCATGCTTTACCACACCTAGTATAGGTGTAAAAAACAGACTCTGAGGCCAGAGTCCTTGAGTGCAGCCAGTGAGCTCTGTGCCCTAAGACAAGGGCTTAAATGTCTTGACTCCTGTGGATGTGGAGCTTTCAAACCCTTGAGTTCAGCCATTACATAATCACCTGTTCCTGCCATAAAGATTTTGGTTCCACATTCTGATTCCACAGGGCCAGGGGGACCTCAAGCCCTCCATTCTTTCTCTCTCCCTCCTCTTTTCCCTCGCTCTCTCCTTCCTTCTCCATCTCTTCGCCTTCCTCCTTTCCTTTTCTCCTTCCTTCACTCTCTCCTTCCTTCTCTCCTTGTTCTCCCTCGCCTCTTCCTATCTTCCTTCTTTTCATCTTTTATTCTTAGCAACCACACCAGGCAAATCTCATCATAGGGCATGTTTGGGAAACGTGAGTTGCTGGATAGCAAATGGAATTTATGGCCTTTCTAAGTGAATAATGGTTGGGGTTGCACTCTAATTATAGAATGGGAAATATACTGCTTAAGATAAAGTGGGTTTGATGTGGGCTTGGTGAAGCAGCTTCAGCTTTAGTAACATTGATGCCTGGCAGTAGCCTTGAGAGGAACTGAAAGAGAAGTGTGGTCACTTCAGGTTGTATTTCCATGGCCAGTTTTTTTTTTGTCTGTAACCCGAGGGGCTCCGAATACAGTCAGTCACCAACGTGTCCCCTTCCTTCTGTGTGTTTGCATTTCTTTCACAATATAGCATTATCCAAACAGGACTAAATGCAGCTCTGTGCCAGAAATGCCTCTGTTAAGATGATGCTATTTTCCAGTTCAACAGATAGCAGCGCTCATTTGCAGCCCTCCAGCCAATGACAGAACAAATGAGGGGCTTTGCTGCAGTGGCTGGGAGGATGAGAACCGCGTCTTTGTGGTTTTGTGGAGTCAGCTCTCGGTGGCCTTAGGTGAAGTGTGAAATCTCAGAGTCCCCTGCATCCTACCCCCCACGCCCCCATGAAGGGTAAGTAGAAAAGGAATTTAGGGACCAGGCGTGGTGGCTCACGCCTGTAATCCCAGCACTTTGAAAGGCTGAGGCGGGCAGATCACCTCAGGTCGGGAGTTTGAGACCAACCTGGCCAAGATGGCAAAACCCTGTCTCTACTAAAAATACAAACATTAGCTGAGCATGGTGGTGCACGTCTGTAATCTCAGCTACTTAGGAGGTTGAGGCATGAGAATTGCTTGAACCAGGGAGGCAGAGGTTGCAGTGAGCCAAGATCGCATCACTGCACTCCAGCCTTGGCAACAGAGTGAGACTCCATCTCAAAAGAAAAAAGGAAAAATGGCTGGGCGCAGTGGCTCACGCCTGTTAATCCCAGCATTTTGGGAGGCTGAGGCGGGTTTATCATGAGGTCAAGAGATCAAGACTATCCTAGCCAACATTGTGAAACCTTGTCTCTACTAAAAATACAAAAAATTAATCAGGCGTGGTGGCAGATGCCTGTAGTCCCAGCTACTCGGGAGGCTGAGGCAGGAGAATCACTTGAACCCAGGAGGTGGAGGTTGCAGTGAGTCAAGATTGCGCCACTGCACTCCAGCCTGGCGACAGAGTGAGACTCCATCTCAAAAAAAAAAAAAAAAAAAAAAAAAAAAGCAGTTAAAGGAAATTAAATGAGAGAAAAATGGAAGGACAATGTTTTAGACGAAAATGTGTTTGTTTGTTTGTGTTTTTTTTAGAAGTTTCTCTCTCTGTTTGAGGGGCCTTCTTTCATTTCTGTCAGATATACACATTTTTTTCTAGATGCAAATGTCCGAAGTCTTTGACTAGCTCTTGAGAGTAAAAAGGAGAAGCCCTAAGTTGGCCAGAGAACAGCATTTATCCACTGGCCTCGGGAGATTGTGTACTTTCAGCAAGCGGAGGGTCCAAACAATTGCCCCCTCCGGAAACTATATACAGTGACCTGGCATCACAAAGCATGGATTTTGTTGGGGGCTTCCCATTCTGATGTCTGTTAAAAAGTGTAAATGTAAATATAGATATTGATTATGCATTTTTCAGTGGAGTTGAAATTGTCACCAAGGGCATAACATTGGTTCTTGGGGGTAAAAAAGTCTTACTCTTTTCACGTACAAAGCATAAATCTATTTATAGAACATAAGAGTTATACGGCACATCTTTAGGCTTAAAATTTTCTGGATAACAGTGATTAGGAAAAACACCTGCACCAAAGTTTCTGAGACCAGGAGCATGTTATAGTGGCAAAAAGGAAGTGCTCAGAACACACACACACACACACACAGAGAGAGAGAGAGAAAGAGAGAGAGAGACTGTTGGGAGCATATCTGAGAGACACAGGAGCCAAGGGAAAGAGCTCCCAGTGGCCAAAGCTCAACATGTATCCTTGATAGAATGTGAGGAAAATATCACTTTACATCTATGGTCTTCCTCCCAAAGATTAATAACCTCAGTCTCTTCATGAGAAACACAACAGACAAATCCCAGTCAAGGGACATTCTACAAAGTACCTGACCAGTACTCCTCAAAACTATGTAGATCCTCAAAAGCAAGGAAGGTCTAAGAAGCAGTCACAACCAAGATCCTCCTAAAGAGATGGGAAGACTCAGTGTAATCTGGTAGCTTGGATGAGATTCTGGGACAGAAAAAGAACATTAGAGAAAAACGGAAGAAATGTGAATAACGTATGGACTGTAGTTAATAATCACTTCCCACTATTTGATCATTAATTGCACCAAATGTACTGGCTCATGTAAGATCTAAAAGAAGAGGAAACCGTGTGGTGTGTGTGGGAACATTCTGTGCTATCTTAGCCATTTTTCTATAGATCTAAAATGGTTCCAAAATAAAAAAGGTTTATTTTTAAAAGGAGCTCTGTAGGGAGTGATAATGAAAACAATAAGGGTTGGGAAACATGGCTATAGATACCAGCCGGTTGCCGTTGGTGGCATCGTGGAGATAGGCTGTTCATATTGGTGGGCGACTCATTCCAATGCTGAAGTCGCTGCTGGTTTCTCTGATACGAATTATCTTATCCAGATTTCCTGCTCTCTATTTTCTCCTCTTATCAGTTAGTCTCAAAGAAAAAGTAACAAAATAGAGTGAATTTAAAGATAATGTGCGGCTTCTTCCATGGAGAAATAGCTTTCCTGATGTGCCGTTGTTCACGGGCCCCATACCATACATCGGCCATTACCAGGCTTAGCTGTTCCAGCAGCTTCACGTTGCACTTAGCCGGAAGCCCTGGCTGTGTGGTGATGATGTTGACCTCGCATGTGATCCTGCTTGCCTCTTGGACTTCATTTGAGCCGTTATCCCCCATGTATGCCCAAACCATGTAGCCCCTCCTCATCCTGGTTATCAAATCACCCAATGCCTTGAGGCCTTAGGACCCTGCACCTCATGACCTCCAGCGTGGACTTCCAATCTCTTCCCCTAACATGGTTGGGCTGGCTTCAACACCACCCCATCCAACAGAGCTTCCTTGACCATCTGACTTAAAATGCCTCCGCTCGTGGATTATTCTTTAAGATAACACCAGGTTCTTTTCCTTTCTAACTGTAAGACAATTTTAAATATGTATGATTGTTTTCTCAGTCGTCATCTGCCTTCTGAGAGGGTGGGTGGGATGTGGTGTGGTAGGCAGAGACCATGGGAACAGACACCTTGGGTCATGACTTCACATCCAGTTCCTGGCATGCGTCTGGCAAAGAGTGATGCTTATGTTAGTTTCCTGTGGCTGTTACAACAAACTACCACAGCTTTGGTGGCTGAAAGCAGCCCAAACATGTTGTCTTGCAGTTCTGTGGATCAGAAGTGTGAAAGAGAGCTCAATGGACTAAAGTCAAGCTGTTGGCAGAACTGCATTTTTTCTGGAGTCTCTAGGGAAGAATTTGCATTCTTGCCATTCCAGCAACTAGAAGCTGCCAGCATCCCCTGGCTTGTGGCCCCTTCCTGCATCCTGAAACCCAGCAGGGTGACATCTTCAAATCTCCCTCTGACTCCAGCTTCCTGCCTTCTTCTTCCACATTTAAAATACCCTTGTCATTATATTAGGCCCACTCAGAAAATCCAAGATGATCTCTTTATCTTAAGGTCAGCTGATGAGCAACCTTAATTCCCTCTTCAACCTTAATTCTCTTTTGCCTGGTAACATAATACATTCGCAGGTTCCAGGGCTTAGGATGTGAGCATCTTTTGACAGTCATTTTTTCTGCCTACCACCAGCGCTTAAAATATAATTATTGAGCAAACGAATGATTGCTCTACATCAACAGTTCTTAGACAGCAGCGAGCCCCACGGTTGCCAGCTGAACTTTATCAGAAAATATATCCCCAAGTTCTATACTATTCTTCCATGTTGGAAGAACCTTGAAGGGATTCCAAAGTACTGACTTGATTCAAAGCAGATGTGTTGTGCAAGTGATTCATTAACTAGTTTTCAAAGCCCTAAAGCACTATTGGAGATTATACATGCCTCTTCCTATGCTGGCTGACTGAGAGCTGCATGTCCTTGCTTTGGTTCTCACAGGTAAATTATTTGGAGTCTCACCGACTTCATTCTTACATGGGACTAAAGTTTACCTTCTAGGCATCTTCTAAGTGGGTTATCAGAACTACCGAAATTTGGAATTCAAAGCCTAAAATCGGTATTTTACTGCGATTTACCAAAGTCTTTTGCTATTCTCCTGGGAAGACTACAGTTTCATGACCCCTGGCAATTTTACAGAGTTCCTACTGTATACATGTATGTCCAGAGCTCCTACTGTATACATGCATGACTTCTCAAAGATGCTCAGGTTAACAGGATAGCAGGGAAAGGATGTCTTGGGTTGCTTGTGCTTTCCAGTTGCTGCTGTCCTTTCTTCTTAATTATGAATAACTGTGATAATTTTGCCATTATCAGCTTAATTTGTTTGGGTTGTTTAAAGTGATTATGGTGCCAGATAAACTATTTCTTTAATAGCCTATAACTTTCCACTAGGTGCTCTTTCAGGCACGTCGTGGTTTAAATATCAATGTATTTGTATCTTCTTTGCTTGAGATGTATATCTATTTCCCCCAAGTTTTGCTTATACAAAGGTTATTACTAGTTCAATGCACTCCCTTCCTGCATTGGAGAGTACAAAACGATGAAGAAACAAGCTGAAACGTGGGTCATTTTCCTAAATGAACCAAGGTTAAAAATAAATTGAAAAGCACTGATGCAATTCTTCTCGTGCAGTTCCACTTCCCTGTAGTATCAACGCGACTTGGTCACAAAAGAAGAGAATATGCTGGGTTAGCAAAGGGATATTATGTTTTTGAACCAATAGAATTAAGTCTGTGTTTTCTGCATCATGGTTGTGCTTAGCTGGATGGGAGAGAGGATTAAGTATTCAAAGTAATCATGCACACAAGCACACATACATATATACATACACACACACACACACACACACACACATACATGATAACAAACATACTGGCAGATCCGGAAAGGAATATAGCCACTAGTCAAAGCTTCATTCATTACCCGTGATTGATAAATAGATAAGGAACACCACAGTCAGATGCTTATAACATATTTTGAAATGATGAGTTGGATTCAATAGCTAGAAGGTAATGTGGGGTTTGAGAGCCCCGAGGGCTTAGACATGCCTCCTTCTAACTTTTCTATCCACCCAAAAGTCAGTCAGCCATTACCAACTGCAAATAAGGTAGTAGTAACTTATATTTAAAGTATTAATGGTTCAAAAGTTATCATCACCTGGTCTATGGTGAATAATATTAGAAATAAAATGAGTAAAGACACATGAACAGGCAGTTCACAAAGGAGGAAATCTGCATTGCCAGCAGACTTGAGAGGAGATGATCAGTTTAACAAAGAAGTTAAATGAAATAAAGACATGGAAATGGAAAACTAAAGTCACACCAAAGTACCATTTCACACCCATTAGATTGACAAAAGTTAAAAAGCGTGGAAACACCAGCTGTTGGTGATGAAATGAAGCAGCCAGGACTCTCACCTTCTGCCAGAGAAGGGATGAATTGTTACAATTGTTTTGAAAGTGATTTGTCATTGTTTAGTAAATTTGAAGATACAGCTGCCAAATAACCCAGTGATTTTTATTCTAGTTATTTATTCTACAAGAAACTCTTACTCACATAAATTATGATAAATACAAGAATGTTCAAAACACCATTGTTTTTAATAGTAAAACATCGGAAGCAACTTACAAGCTCATCAAAAATATGTCTGAATAATGCAATATTCATTCCATATGTATTCTATGGTAGCAAAATGAATGAATTTCAACTGTATCAATATCACAAACATATTGAGCAAAAAGATGAAATTACAGGTGGATGCATATAATAGGATAGCCTTTATATAAATGTTGAAAACTTGCAAAACAATTATATATAAAATTAGGTATGGATATATGTATGTATTGTGCATTGACAGTGTATTTGTATCTGTATAAGTGGCAGGTTTAGGACAGAAAATACCTTAGAGTGGGCAGAGAGGTGTGTGAGGGAAGCAAACGCAATGCAAGTTATATGGAGGTTTTGGTTCTATTTGCGATATTTTATATCCTATTTCTTCTTGAGTGTTAGGTATATGGGTGCTCATTCTCTATATACACATACACATGCACACACATACATATACATAAACATGCACATACATACACATACACATATACACATACACATATATACACATGCACACACATACATATACATAAACATACACATGCACATATACATACACATGTACACATACACATATACACATGCACACACATACATATACATAAACATACACATGCACATACACATACATACACACACAAGTATATACACACATACATGCACACACACACATATGCACACACACATACACGTATATACATATATATGTATATATCTTATTCTATATATTATATAGAATGATGAGATATATGTATTATGCATGTATATATACCTTTTTGTTCTATATCTTATATAGAATACAGTATATTCTATAGTTTGTTTTTTTACATATATATGAATATATTGCTATACCCTATTGTATGTTTATATTTTACAAATCTAAGAAAAGAATTTAAGTCAGTAACTTATGAGAGTTAAGAATTCACTGGAGATGAGAGAAAAACAGTTATGTTTATCATAATTATTTTGCAAAGATAGTAGAGTAGTGGGGAGTATCAGGTTCCCAAAGGATTACAAAATTTGTCTCATTTCATGCCATATTTTACCCTTTGTGGGGGCACTTTCTTAAGATTACATCTGTATTTAACTTTACTTGGTGGCTTGTGGAGGTCTTTTATATTTGAGAAAGCAATTCCGAGTTTTTCTGTACCATCCTCCAAGCTGGAGATGGATACCAAGGAGAAAATGAAGGAATTTGGAATTCAATTCCTGATGACACCTTGTTCATCTGTGTTGTCAGAACCCTGTGTCTGACTGGAGTAAACAAACTATTGTTGACTAAGAAATGAGAGATCTGAGTGTGAATCCCGACTTTACCATTTAGGGAGTGACTTGAGGGAAGTTTCTCATCCCCTCTTGAGTGTTGGTTTCTTCATTTGAAAACATGGGGTTAAAAACCATCTATTTTGTGGGATTATTGTGAGGGTGAGATGAAAACCCTAACCAAAAGCATCCGGCATCCTGCCATCTGGAGATGTTTTCCTTCCCTCCGGAATCAGTTGGAACTCGGAAGTGCGCTTCACGTGAGGCTTGGGAGACCCCTCCAGTTTGGCCTGCATTCTACAGTTCCTTCACTTTGAGGTTTTAATTTACCAATTTTATATATATATATACACACACACACACACATATATTTTTATAAAGGAAAAACACTATTATAGATGGCATTTGAGTGAAAATGCATATCCTATGAAAAGTTTACTGCTGAATTCCCCATTTATTTGATGCATTATTCATTGAAGTCAAATTCATAGTCATAAAATACTGTGGTTTAGGTATCACTTTGGTGATTTGTTGCCAATAAAATTGACTTGCATACCAATTGAACATAAATAGATACATTGTTAAGAGTGAAACAATTATTCATCAATAAATATTTTTTAATGCACGGGTTATGTGCAATGTATGTGACAAGAGGAGCATAAAGCAGGCTTTGCCTTAAGCTATAACTGCCCAATGGGCTCATCTTGCCTATTGCCCTGATAGAGCTGATTTATGAAGACAAGAGAATTGCAATAGGGAGAGTTTAATACACGCAAAGCCACAAAACAGGATACCGGAGTTTTTATTATTACTTAAATCCGTCTCCTCAACAATTTGGAGGCTAGGGATTTTAAAAGAAAGTTCTAGGGCAAGGGGCAAGGGAATGGGGAATGCGGATTGGTTTTGTCAGGATGAATTCACGGGGAGTCGAAGCTGTGACCTCCTGTCCTCCTGTCCTTCTGTCCTCCTATCCTCCTATCCTCCTGCACTGAATCAGCTCCTGGGTGGGGGTCACAGGACCAGACGAGCCAGTTTACCAATCTGGGTGGTGCCAGCTGATCTAGCAGAATGCAAGGGCTGAAAAATACCTCAAACACCAATCTTAGGTTTGTCAATAGTGATGTTATCCATAGGAGCAATTGGGAAGGTTAGGAACCTTGTGGCCTCTGGCTGCAGGACTCCTGAGCCATAATTTGTAACCTTGTGGAAAATGCATTGGTTTTACAAAGCGGTCTGGTCTCCAAAGAAGGAGAGCTTTTGTTTTGGGGAGGGGTTATTATCATCTTTGTTTCCAATTTAAACTACAAACTAAATTCCTCCCAGAGTTAGCGCAGCCTCTGCCCAGAAAGGAACTAGGGCAGCTGGGAGGTTAAAGGCAAATGGCTTAGGTCAGATCTTTTTTACCATCATAATGTTCTCACTGTCATAATCTTTACAGAGGTGGTTTCAAAACAACAAAAATTATTAGCCAGGATGCTTAAAGATCTTCTACAAATCAGTGAGAAAAAGCAAAATAACACAGTAGAAAAATTAGCAAAGCATGTGTGAATTAATTCACAGAAAAAGATACCACCAGCCAATAAGCATAGGAAACAATGCTCAAGGTCTCCAGTAATCAGGGAAATATAAAATAAGCAACACCATTCCACAATCACTATATTGGCAAAGGTAACATCGCACTAAAAGAATACTGGGAACTCTCCTACTCCGCATGTGGCAGTGTAAATTGGTGCAACCGCTTTGGAGAGCAATCTGGCAATATCTAGCAAAGCAGCAGGCAGCCTTCCTCCATGATCTAGCAGTTCTGCTAGACACACCCAGAGCTCTCTTACATCTGAAGCCAGAAGCAACTACAAAACCTTCACTGATTGTAGTGAGGAAGCCTTGGAAACAACCTAAGCATCCCTCGAGGAAAGAATGCATCGAAGTCTCGGGGCATGTGCATAAAATACAGCAATATATGTGGGTTAAAATAAATAAACTAGAGCTGCATGTGCACAAGTGGACAAATTGAAAAAAACAGAAAAAGGAACAGCAAGTAATGCACATTGCAGAAATATCATGTTATGACAATATAACAATTTGAAATACGTGCAAAATAATACTGTTTTGTTTGTGAGTATATATATATGTGTGTGTGTGTAATATAAAAACATAGTTGGGTGCAGTAGCTCATGCCTGTAATCTCAGCACTTTGGGAGGCAGAGGCGGGTGGATCACCTGAGGTCAGGGGTTCGAGACCAGCCTGGCCAACATGGGGAAACCCTGTCTCTACTAAAAATACAAATAATAGCCAAGCGTAGTGGTGGGCACCTGTAATCCCTGCTACTCAGGAGGCTGAGGCGAGATAATTGTTTGAACCTGGGAGGCGGAGGTTGCAGTGAGCCAAGATTGTACCATTGCACTGTAGCCTGGGTGACAAAAGCAAAACTCTGTATCCAGAAAAAAAAGCATATTATTTATATGTGCGTTTATGTCTTTGTGTGTGAGTGCATGTTTTTATATATACATATGTATATATGTATATATATACATATTTGTAAATATTGTATGCATACACGCATACACATGTATTTCTATAAGGACACAGCTAGGAATGATAAATGCAAGTTGATGATTATAATTATCTTGGGGGAAATAGAGAGTTCAGTGGAGAGAGAGAGTCCAGAGAGTATTTGGGAGGACTATGTATCTCTGGGTGGTGGGGACATGAATGTTCATTATACTACTCTCCACTTCTTTTGTATTCCTGAAATATCCCCTAATACAAAAGCCTTTGTCCCTGTCTCAGCTTGACAGCCTAGATGGGAGGCACCCTAAGAAGCTCTAGAAGGTGCTGATGCAATGACTGGGAGAGGTATGGCCGAGTAGCAGAAAGGTTAGGAATCAGACTGGTGATTCCTACCAGCATCCCCTTAGACAGAGTCCTTATCCTCTTGGACCACACTGCATCCCCCTCTGCAAAGTGGGTAAAATAATACCTGCTGAAAGGTGGTCGTGGAGAATAAGAGAGACAGTGCAAAATGTACTTTTGTGAACTCTGGGGCAACAAAACGTAATGGAAGCTGTTATAGGCAAATGTTCCCCAAGACTGGGGCTCAACCTGGGAAGCCAAGTGGGTTTTTGGCTTCATGCGGGAAAGAATTCAAGAGCGAGCCAACAGAGTAGAGTGAAAGAAAGTTTATTAAGAAAGTAAAGGAGTAAAAGGGTGGCCGCCCATAGGCAGAGCGCCCCGATAGGCTGCCGACTGGCTACGTTTACAGTTGCCTCTTGACTATATGCTAAACAAACGGTGGAATATTCATGAGTTTTCTGGGGGAGGGATGGGGAGTTCCTGGAACTGAGGGTTCTACCCCCTTTTAGGACATATAGGGTAACTTCCAGGAGTTGCCATGGAATCTGTAAACTGGCATGGCACGAGTGGGAGTTTCTTTTAGCATGCTAATGCATTATAATTAGCGTATAATGAGCAGCAAGGGTAACCAGAGGTCACTTCCGTCACCATCTTGGTTTTGGTGCGTTTGGGCCAGCCTCTCTACTGCATCCTCTTTTATCAATGGGGTCTTCTGACTGGGTCTTGGGAAACTAGTATTGCTGAACTCCTATCTCAGCACTGGTTATAATTATCAATAATTCCAAGGGTGTTAAGCATGAAATGAAGACAAAAATCAGTGTGAGTTAAAAATACATTGATTGATTCCTTGGTTCCTTCATTCATTTTGTGAGGGACCATAGAAACTTGGCCCCCTAAAGGTTCTCAGAAAAATCACCAACATGAGACAGATTGATCAAGAAGAGAAAAGGCATACAAAGTTATTCAGCCTGTATATGTGGGGGCCTTCCAAATGAAGACTCCAGTGAACAATAAGTTATAGAAGCTTCTATACCACCCTGAGGCCACAGCAAGGAAGGCAAACTCAGAGCACAGCCAGAATCAGGTTATGCTGGAAAATCAGGTTTAGGGGCAAGACAGATTAAGAGAGAGAAAGGAAAAGGCCTGGTTAGCACAGGTAGCCTTGATATGTAGGTGAAGCCTCCCTCAGAGATAATAGATGGTAAATGTTTCTTTTCAGACTTTCAGAGGTATCAGACTCTCTATCTCTTCTGGTTCCAGGAAAGGGATGGAAAGCGGAGGGGGCTTGGCTGCATTAATGGAGAATCTCCAGGGAGGCAAACTTTTCCCACAAAAGACAGCTTGGCGAGGCTCCTTCTCTTTGCTGGCCAAGCAGCAGCCATTTCAAAATATGTCAAAAAATATATAGTTGGGTGTAAAATATGTTAATTTCCTTCATTTTATTCACGGAATACTCATTGAGGGGGATTATAATGTGTGTGATGGTTACATATAGTACTCTCTTATTGTCGTGATGACACTGCAAAATGGTAACTACAATTCCACTTTGAGTGATAGGGTGTCTCCTGTGGGTGGGCAATATGTCCCCATTCACACTGCCTGGTCTCTCTCATTCCTACGGTAACAGCCTTCCCGGGGTCCACGTTGCCCTCGTGGGGCTGAGAGTCTATTTCAGCTGCGAGGGCAAACAGTTATGGCCACAGTGAGGCTGTCATGGAAATGTGTACGTGGAGCAAAGGAAGCCTGGTCAGGGAAGGGACTTGAAGAACTGAAGATTCTCTAAGAATGGTGAACCCTGAAAATCTGAGACATGTCTCAGTTAATTTAGAGAGTTTATTTTGCCAAGGTTGAGGATGTGGGCCCATGACCCAGCCTCAGGAGTCCTGATGACATGTGCCCGGGGTGGCTGGGGCACAGCTTGGTTTTACATATTTTAGGGAGACATGAGACATCAATAACATGTGTAAGAAGTACACTGGTTCCCCAGCACTTTGGAAAGCCGAGGAGGGGGAATCACGACGTCTGGAGATTGAGACCATCCTGGCCAACATGGTGAAACCCTGTCTCTTCTAAAAATACAAAAATTAGCTGGGCGTGGTGGCACATGCCTGTAATCCCAGCTACTTGGGAGGCTGAGGCAGGAGAATGGCTTGAACAGGGAGTCGGAGGTTGCAGTGAGCCGAGATTGCGCCACTGCACTCCAGCCTGGTGACAGAGCGAGACTCTGTCTCAAAAAAAAGAAGTAGGTTGGTTCAGTTCGGAATTGGTTCAGTCCGGAAAGGTGGGACAACTTGAAACATTTAGGGGCCTTCCAGGTCATAGGTAGATAACAGACAGATAGTTGCATTCTTCTGAGTTTCTGAGGAGTCTCTCCAAAGGAGGCAATTGGATATGCATTTGCCTCGGTGAGCAGAGGGGAGACTTTGAATAGAATGGGAGGCAGGTTTGCCCTAAACAGTTCCCAGCTCGACTTTTCCCTTTAGCTTAGTGATTCAGGGGCCCCAAGATTTATTTTCCTTTCATAGTATTGTGTCCATCCACTAGAAGAGGGGTCAGCAAATTTATTCTGTAAAAGCCAGGTAGTAAATAGGTTTGGCTTTGCAGGGTATGCAGTTTCTACTGTGGCCAGCAAATCTGCTGTTGTGCAGAGAACACAGCCAGAGAACATATGTAAGCACGTAGGCATGGCTGTGTTCCAATGAAACTTTATTCGTCAAAGCAGGTGGTGGGCTGGGTCTGGTGAGTGGGCTGTAGTTTGCCAAACACTGCACTAGTGGTGCGTCACATGATTTTAGGTGAGGCCACAACATAGCGCAGGTGAAGTTGAAGCCTAGAGTAAGAAAGTAGTTCCTCTTAAAATGATTTGTGGCTGGGTGTGGTGGCTCACGCCTGTAATCCCAGCACTTTGGGAGGTTGAGGTGGGCGGATCACGAGGTCAGGAGTTCAAGACAAGCCTGGCCAACATGGTGAAACTCCATTTCTACTAAAAATACAAAAATTAGCCAGGTGTGGTGGAGTGTGCCTGTAATCCCAACTACTAGGGATGCTGAGGCAGGAGAATCGCTTGAACCTGGGAGGTGGAGGTTGCAGTGAGCTGAGATTGTGCCATTGCACTCCAGCCTTGGTGACAAGAGTGAAATTCCATCTCAAAAAAAAAAAAAAAAAAAGATTTGTAAATTCTTTGGTTACGTCTTGGAGAAATTCTCCATTGTTGTCAGAATATGTTTAACATTTCTCTGACTTTGGGTAATTTCTGATTGCAGCAAAGATAGGAGGTAAAGCTACACCATCACCAAACGAAGACTTTTCTAACAGTGCTGTCAACTTTTAGTTTACAGTACTAAGGTGAGGTTTCTTTGCAAAGTAAATGGATTCAAAAATCTTGAAGGGTTTGTTTGAATATCTAAGGTTTGGAACACAGTGTTCTTGTCCAATTTCCATATTTTATGGTAAATGAAGAAAAATAAGCTCAGAATTAGGTGGCCTACCCCAAAGGATAGAGCCAAATAGAGAGAAATCACTCTGCAGGAGAGAACTGGGAGCTGAGCTGGGGACTGGAGGCTTGGTCTGAGTGTGGATGGAAGGAAGAGCTGAATCCAGGAGTCAGGAGTGGAAATGAAGTGACAGGGTGGCAGGAGAGAGTTTACGGGTTGATCTGGCCCCTTGAAGCAGCAACTCGGCTGCCCTCGAAGGTGCACTTCCAAATGCTGTGCTTTCATGCCGGACCCGAACCAGGCTCTGTGTTGTACTTGGACCTAACCCTGTCATAACATTGCAGCCTGCCAGGGCCCTTGGCCTTGATATCTGATGGTATTGTTTTTAGCAACCACTTTTTTAGAAAGTAGAATTTAGGAGTATTTTGTTTGGCTAGGGAAGGTAAACGATTGCCTTCGTTCTTGTGACTGTTCAAAGACTGTCATAAAATCTCTCCTCTGACAGCAGGGGCCCCTTCCATTAGACTTTCTCAATTAATCCCGGGTCGTGTAGCCACAGCCCTCCTGGCTAGCGTCCCCTCTGTCTGCTGGGAATACTGTCATCCCCACGCTTCTGAACTGCTGCATTTTCTGCTTGGTTTAAGATGGGATGGAGCTGTAAAGTGTTCTCTGAGACATGTTTGGTTTGTATTTGGAGAATTTGCATGATATAACACAGCTCAGTAAGCTACAAAATGAGCTGCAGTGAGACATTTGCACTGTTAAAATCTGAAAATAGAATAATAGGTCCTTCAGACGTGCTGCTGCAGGACTCGTCATTGTGAAAGGAAAAGCACCTTCCAAGCTGGTCAAACTCATCTGGAAGATATGTGTGGTGGGATGAACCTCAGCCTGTCTTGGCCCCCTCTGCTCCAGAAGCAGGGACAAGAGCCCATGGAATGGGAGTCACAGGGCTCCATGTCACTCAGGCCCTGGCAGCGCAGATGCACTGAACAGAGGGATTTGTCTGGATGAAACCACCTTGGGCCCACATGAGATTAGGCACCATTTTCTGTTGGGTCTCTGGAAGGCTTTTTGGAAATCACATGAAATTTGTGAGATGACCTGGACTAGTTTTGAAAGTTGTGCGGATGTGCCTTAGTAGCACCTTGTAATCTCTTCTGGATGATGGCTTTCTGTTGCTTTCAGGATTCAGGATGTGTTCACCAACAGTATTGAGTGAGAGCCTTTCACAGGCATTCTTCTAGGTTCTGGAGATGCTGAGCTGAAATAGGGTGGTGGCTTGCATGGAGCTTACCTTCTAGGTGGGTAGAGAATGAATAAATCAGTGAAAAGAAGTGAAATGAAGACAGAAGTCCTGAGTGCTATTTCTTTTTCCAAGAGTAATGGGATAGAGCAGGGCTTCCTACTGTCTTTTTATCATGCCTCATGTAGCAACAGGCCCCAACATTTTTGGCACCAGGAACCAGTTTTATGGAAGACAATTTTTCCATGGACCAGACAGAGGCAGGGTGGGGAGGGGGGGGATGATTTCAGGATGATTTAAGCACTTTACATTTATTGTGCACTGGTTTGTATTATTATTACATTGTAATATATAATGAAATAATTATACAACTTACCATAATGTAGAATCAGTGGGAGCCCTGAGTTTGTTTTCCTGCAACTAAATGATCCCATCTGAGGCTGATGGGAGACAGCAACAGATCATCAGGCATTAGATTCTCATAAGGAGCTGGCAGCCTAGCTCCCTCGCATGTGCATTTCACAGTAGGGTTGGCACTCCCGTGAGAATCTCATGCTGCCACTGAGCTGACAGGAGCTGGAGCTCAGGTGGTAATGTGAGCCATGGGGAGCGGCTGTAAATACAGATGAAACTTCACTCACTTACCCATCACTCACCTCCTGCTGTGTGTCATGGCTCGTAACAGGCCACAGACTGGTGCTGGTCCTGGGGGTTGGGGACCCTTGTTATATAGGAATTAATGTCTGTGTGTCATGGTGGGGGAAGTGGATGCAGCAGGTTATGACCAGAGGTAAGAGATGGGGCCGTGGCCTCTCCAGGTCCCTCCTAGATTCCTCAGGGTCTGGGGTTGCCCAACACCTTAGCATGTCCGTGGTTCTTTCCCCCATCGCTCACTGTGAAGCTCCTAAGTGGCAGTGTCAGGAGGTTCTTGGGCTAATGTGGTCAGGAGAAGGTGAATCTCAGCAGACATCTGGTGATGATAACGGGTCCCCCATGGGAACGTGGAGGGTAGAAGAAGCATCCCATTCTTACGGCAAACGAGAGCAGCAGGACAGTGAATAGGAAGCGTATTCTTTTGTCCAATGTGGATTTTATGAAAATAACAATTTATAGAGACACACCACACTTTTATGTTGTGTCTGCAC
This sequence comes from Theropithecus gelada, assembly GCF_003255815.1. Lineage (NCBI taxonomy): Eukaryota > Metazoa > Chordata > Mammalia > Primates > Cercopithecidae > Theropithecus > Theropithecus gelada. The sequence goes on along the minus strand of NC_037679.1, from coordinate 88,771,140 downwards.
TTTTTTTTTTCCTGCTAAACCCTCAGAGCTGAATAGTTACAAAGACGATTCCATGCCCTGGAGAGCCTAATATATTTACCATCTGGCCCTTTCCAGAGAAAGGGTGCAGGCCCCTGAAGCGAGTGAAGGAGAAACGGTAGGGGATATATTAATAGGAGAGTGACCCAAAAGGCTATGCCATATAGCCTAGTTGCTTTGGAATTTCTACGTCTGTGTGTGTGCATGTGTGTGTGTGCATACCTGTGTGTGTGCACATGTGTGATTTTTATTTCATGCCAAGAAACATGTGGCAGCATTCTGCATTATGTTAGTATTGCAGGATTTGATACATAACAGTCTTACATCTGCACACATAGCACCTTCTCTTTATTATGGACACTTTATAAATGCAAATTACTATCTTCACCATCTGTTTCACAGTTATCCCAAATCTTGACACGGTCTTCAGCCATCAAGAAGAAAATGGAGAAAAAAAAATTGACTCTAAAGAAAGGCAGGTTCAAGCCAGACTTTTGGACCTAGGTTCTCATAGTGCCTGCCATATAGAGCCATGTAAACTCCATTTGAGGAGTTTGAATATTCCTCAAAGTGGGCACAGAAGCCACTGGAGGGTCCTGAGCAGGTGGAGATGCATCCTGACTTGCACTTTTATAAATGTGGCTTGTTGTTTGCTGTGTAGAAATGGTCTGTAGGGGACCCAGCTGCAAACGCTGGCTACAGGTGGGAGGTTCTCCCCGTGTTCTAGGCCACTGGGAACACTTAGCTGGACAGAGCAGGTATCAAGAAAGAAAATGAGCAGGAACTCCAAGGAAGTAATCATTTAAAGCCCGTGGAGTGAAGAAGGACATTGTGTTCGTGCACATACTGAAATTTGACATAAATGTTTCCTGATTTCTTTTGTATTTATTTTTTTAAAACAGAGTCTCGCTCTGTCGCCCAGACTGGAGTGCAGTGGCTCAATCTCAGCTCACTGCAACCTCGGCCTCCTGGGTTCAAGTGATTCTCATGCCTCAGCCACCCAAGTAGCTGGGATTACAGGCGCCCACCACCAAGTCCAGCTATTTTTTGTATTTTTAGTAGAGATGGGGTTTTGCCATGTTGGCCAGGCTGGTCTCAAATTTCAGACCTCAAGTGATCCCCCCGCCTCAGCCTCCCGATGTGCTGAGATTACAGGTGTAAGCAACCATGCCCACCCCTGATTTTTAATAGGTCTCAAAGTTAATACTTTTCTCAAAGAATTAGAAACTGCCAGGTCCTGTTGAAGTCCATTTCCAGTTGACCTTTTCCCTTATTATCTTGATGGTCAGAAATGTATCCTCTCGGATACTTCAACCCGGGTTTGTTTTTGCCATTTGAAACTCCGGACTTTGCATAGGCTCCATCAGTCTGTACTTAATCTAATGTGCGCTCTCATTTGCCCCTCTAAGTGGGAAAGCAATGTGGACACCTTTGGCGTTAATTACTTTTTAGATTCATAATTGCAGGGACTGCTTACAGCATTGGACCTGAGTGGGACTCTTGTTCACAAACATCACACCTGCATAGTTGATGCACTCCCCTGCCAAAGCTGAGAAGATATTTTAGCAAGAGATACTGGATGATACTGAAAACTGCTAAAAAGAATTCCATGGGCCCAATTGCTAAATGCCTTCAGAGATTCAGAATATATATATATATATATAGAGAGAGAGAGAGAGAGAGAGAGAGTGATAATTTTTTTTCAATGGAAGTGGGAAATTTAATTTTAAATTGCCATTTGTGGCTTTTACTTTACCTTTATCTGTAGTATAATCCAGGTAAGTGAGCTGAACCTAGAAGAATGTCTGTCTTACCCTTCGATGTGTCACAAAATTTGGGGGTAAAGGTTGGAGGTAATTTTAGCCAGTAGGCAGCCTATTTGGGCTTCCCATGTGATATGGTGAAACCAAGATGATGCTACCAGACCAAATTAATAAAATGGGCAAGGATACATGGCTGCAACCATTCTCCACTATACTTTCTGCTGTACTGTGTCACTTTGACATTTCTATGGATGGTGATGGAAGATCTCTTCCAGCCCCTGGCTGGAGGTCTGATTCATGTGTCATTTCACTTACACAGAAATTGTTTGGGGAGTGAGTATTGAGTGACAGCTCAATACCTGCTCTGTCCTCACCCAAATCTCATTTTGAAATGTGATCCCCAGTGTTGGAGGTGGGGCCTGGTAGGAGGTGTTTGGATCATGGGGGTGGATTTTCCATGAATGGTTTGGTACCACCCCTTCGTGCTATTCATGTGATAGTGAGTGAGTGAGTTCTAACCAGATCTGGTGATTTAGAAGTATGTGGCACCTCTGCCCCCTACCTCCCTTGCTCCTTCTCCTGCCATGTAAGACCTTGCTCCCCCTGCACCTTCAGCCATGATTGTAAGTTTCCTGAGGCTTCCCCAGAAGCCAAGCAGATGCCAGCATCCTACTTCCTGTACAGACTGCAGAACCATGAGGTCATTAAACTTCTTTTTTTATAAATTACCCAGTCTCCACAGGCTGTACAGGAAGCATGGCTGGGGAGCTTTTACTCATGGCAGAAGGCAAAGCCGGAGCAGGCATCTTTACATGGCCAGACCAGGAGGAAGGGTGGGGCAATAAGGTGCCACACACTTTTGATCAACCAGAGCTTGTGAGAACTTACTCACTATACAGTACCGAGGGGGATGGTAGTAAACCATTCGTGAGAACTCCAATCCCATGATCCAGTCACCTCCCAACAGGCCCCTCTTCCAACACTGGAGATTATAGTTGAACATGAGAGTTGATTAGGGACACAGATTGAAACCATGTGAATAATAGTCTTCCCAGTGTATTCAAAAACACCATGAAATTCTGAGACAAAGGCAAATTCACAAATTTGTTTTTCAGTGTAAGTTTTAGAGAGACAAAGGATAGATTTGAGTACAACATACCTGAAACAAATGAACAGGGTAATTTCTATTTCAATAAGGTTTGCATTTTCAAAAAGGCAGGTAAATCTTTTTAAGAAAAAAGCAGTTGTAGGGTGACATGAGCGATTTTACCTAAAGCAGTTAAACTGTTGATACCTGAGTCACCTTTGACTGGAAATTTAGCATGTGTGTTTCCAATTCGTGCTGAAAATTAGGTGTGTATTATTTTGTACTGTGTTTATATTGGGGGAGTTAGAAATGGGAGTTTTGCTTCTTCTATGTACATAACTATTTATTATGGGTATGCTATAAATTCAGGTTGCTAATGGAACTGTCTGGTCCACATTAGTCCTAAATCTTGACAATTCCAATTGTCAGATATGGAGAAAAATTCACTCTGAATAAAGGGAGGTTCATACCAGTCAGGTTCATATCAGTCTTTTGAACCAAATTGATATTTTTCTTTCTGTCTCAGTTTCGCGCTCTCTCTCTCTGTCTCACACACACACACACACACACACACATATTTCTGTATGAATTTACTTGGTCATTACCTGGGAAAATGTCAGGAAATAACCAAATCACAGGAATTTAGACAAAAGTCTTTGCTTTGACAAATGTAGACCAAACACAAAATTCTAGGACCCCCCAGCTGACTGAATGAACGCCTTCTCTTGACCGAGGAGATTTCAAAAGAAACCTACAAAAACTAGTTCAGGCCATGATAGGAAGGGGGGTCCAGACAGGCCTCATTATACCCTCTTTCGTTTTTTCAGGCACAACTGACCAACATGAACATTAACACAGAGATCTTAACACTGAGAAAATACACTCTTTGTAGCAATAAAATACCAAATTCTAACCCAACTCTAGTATAGCATTACATGACAGATAGCAGGCCCTGGAAGAAACCAAAGCAATCTGTTACCCAAAATAGATTTATTTGACGTATTTTGAAATGTCCCTGCAAATCTGTCTCTTGTGGGAAAGACCTGCATTCCGTAGAGAATCCCCTTCCCTCTCCAGGGCTTTTTTTGATCCTGAAGAGATTAGCTGAGAGTCTGGCACCTTTTAAAGATCTAAACAGAAAATACTTGCCATCTATTGCCTCTAAGGAGAGCCACCCAGGAAACTTCATCTACATAATAAGAACCTTGGTCTCCCCAAATACTTATTTTAACCCAGACACTACTTTCTATTGATTCTAGCTCTTTAGATAATAACTCTTTCAACCAAGTGCAAATCAGTAAATCTTTGAATCCACCTATGCCCTGTAAGCGTCCTCAGCCCCTGCATCAGGACAGTTGTCCTGTCCAGTGTTTCTGCACTGAACCAATGTACACCCTACATGTATCAGTTAATGTCTTATGTCTCCCTGAAATGTATCAAATCGTGCTGCCCCTCAACCACCTTAGGCACATATTCTTAGGACCTCCTAAGGCTGCGTCATGGGCCATGGTCACTCATATTTGGCTCAGAATAAACCTTTATAAATATTTTACAGAGCTTGGCTCTTTTCCTCGACACTATTTCTCCAAATATTTCATTGTCATCTCTGCATAACTTAATAAAACTTGCTTGGACTTTGAGTAATGAGAGCACTCCACCATCAAATGAAGACTGAACACATGTTCCCTGAGCACTGGTTTCAGTGTTAGCTGTGGCTGGAGTATAGGCATCAGCTGGGGAACAGGTGTCTGCTGGTGCCTACAGACAGTGCAGCTTCCCTTGACCTGAGGCTTCATGGAGATGTTAACGAGGACGACTGCACAAGGATGTTTTCCCTCACTTTCCTTTCAGGCTGCTGCACCAAGGCTGTGAGCATCCTCCACCTCTCTGTGGATGACTCTCCTTGCCATTTCTTTTGTTTGTTTGTGTAATCTGAGGACTTACCATCATAGAGATCCCAACAGAGATCAAGTTATAAACATCAGCTCTCAAAAAAGAGAAAGAGGGAAGGAAATGAAGAGTTTGCTGTTTCCATGACTACTAAAGACCTCAGGTCAAAAACATTTTCAAAGGCAAATGAGGTAGCAAAACCACAAAAAGTGTGTGGATACTGGGACAGTGAGGGAAGGTGAGGCTGTTGCATTTAGATAAAACATTTAGAAGTGTTCTTCTTTACGATCATGTTTATTAAGTAGATGTAATTACATATATGCTAATGATGTAGGTACTTTGTGGGAAAGTGTTTCATTACAGTTTTGAGTTTGTTTAAAAATTTAAACACTTCAATAAAGGACTGGTATAAGGAGCCCAGAAAGTAAAAATTCTTACACAAAATGGTTCTATTTCCCCAAAGCAGCATAAGGTTTCTAAATAAGTAAATTGTGAAACAGAATAGTAGCTTAGAATTATTTATATTTTTAAACTCTTAGTTGTTAATAAAACTATAAGACAAATTTTAAAAGAGGCAAAATTAAAAAAAAATAGTGCAGAGAATACTAAGAAGGCAAAAATAATAAAATCTTTTCTATAAAACAAAATAACAACATAATTTTAAAATACAGTATTCAAACTCTGACCTGCCAAGGTTTCATTTTCCTTGTCTCTGCATTTTAATTTAGACACAAATTGTTTGATCATATGAATAATTTAGCATAGTCCAAGAAAGACATATAAAAAGCATCAGGTTTATTTCTAAGACTTAGATACTATTGAAGCTCTACAAATAATTCAATGAATTCAGAACTTTTAAAATACAGTGCCAGTCCCATCGTGAATCATTTCTTTTCTTTTTTTTTTTTTTTTTGAGACAAGGTTTCACTCTTTCACACAGGCTTGAGTACAGTGGCACAATCACAGCTCACTGCAGCCTCAACATTCTGGGTTCAAGCAATCCTCCTGCCTCAGCCTCCCGAGCAGCTGGGACCACAGGTGCAGGCCACCATACCCCGCTAATTTTTTTTTTTTTTTTTTAATGTAGAGACAGAGCCTGGCCATGTTGTCCAGGCCGGTCTCAAACTCCTGACCTGAAGCCATCCTTCTGTCTCGGCCTCCCAAAGTGCTGAGATTATAGGTATGAGCTACTGTGCCCTGCCTGGACAGTTTCTTAAGTACCCAGTGTGTGCCCTGGACTGAACTGAGTGCAGGGGACACCACAGAGCTCCAGGACTTCCTCCGCAACACGGAGATATATGTTGGGGGAGAAGGTGTTTTTCTTTTTTCCTATATTTAATATTGTTCTATTAACTTAGGTGGGAAGGCATGTCTCAGAAGTTATTGGCTTAACTGCATTGGGCTGAATATTTTTAAGTTTCAGGAGCAAAAGACTCCAAATCCACTGTGTTTGCCTTCCCATTGTTCCTGAGCTCCCTGTGAAGAAAACATTAGTGGTTTTTGGCAATGAGAACATGAACCAATATGAGAGAAAGCTGTCAGGCCTGGGGGCCAGTAAATGGGAGATGGATGGGGAAAGTGATGGGTCCTGACAGCCTGGGAGTCTCCGGCCATCCATCACACTCTCACCATGAAAGAGAGATGCCACTCAGATGTACTTAAATTCCCAAAGAGCTGACGAAATGAATCCAGTGGAGGAAGGCTCCGGGCATGAATTGTGGTCCCCTTGACTTCAAACGGTATTAATGCACATGAAGAAATACAAACCAGCAGACTCAATATTTGCTAAACCCTTAGTAGGCTCAATTTCCTGAGGAATTCAGTTCTACTTATGCGCCTATTCGTTCTCAGGTGACAAATAAGAAAGCCATAATGGGTTTTCTACTTACTATGGTATTGGTCGGGAGTTCCACAAAAGTAAGCTCATTGGATTTATATTGTTTCTTGAATTTAAATAGGTAAAAGCTCCTTGTAAGAATTGGAAACAACGCACCTTGAAAACTTTGGATTTGTCTGATTTTCCACATGTCCGTAGATGGTTGATCTATAATTCATAAGCGTTATGAAACATTGGAGAAAAATACAGAGGAAAGCCAGCCAAATCCATGGGGAAGACGTTCGTCTCTTTGTACATGATTTTGCTTTGTCTGTAATGCGATGGTAAAGTGGAGTTTTTTGTTCCTTTTGGAGGACAGATGATGGGTCTGTTAAGATAAAAAATTTAGTTGTATTGAATACAGGAAAAAAACATTTAAGCCAAGCATCCTACTTGAATCCCTATGTGCGATTCAAAGTGAATCAGACATGGTCCTGGCCCTGAATGAGTCTTCTGTCTACTTAGGTGGGATAGAGGGGGACAGTCAAAGCAAAGAGAGAACTACATAGAAGATGCATGAATGCACCCAAGTGGCTGGGACAAAGGTCATCAATAGTTAGTGACTTCAGGTATTAATAAGGCAGCTTGGGGTCCATAGTGCAGGAGACAGGATGGCTGTAGGAAGGGATGGTGCAGAGAGGGGAGCTCATGCGTGGTTGGTGGAATAAAAGGGAATCCAAAGATTATTTTTGACCGTTTGGTAGGATTTCCGCAGCTGAGAATAGAGAAGAAAGCAGATAGAGTGGCCTCGAGGGAGGGACTGGCAAAGTGCTCAGAACGGACAGCCGTGTCTGCAGGCCGGTGGCCCACCTGGGGGGAAGAAAACACAGCCAGGAGGAGACAGGAGGTAAAAATGAATGGGGAGGTCAGAATCTTTTTATAATGGGTCTTAAAGACAGAGCTCTGAAGATTGGATCTAATTCCACAGGAAGACAGCAAAAAAGAGGGTCATGAACAGATTTTGAACTGAGAACTAATCTCATCAGAACTGAGTATAATATGTCTTCCTTGGTTTTTTGCCTAAAAAGGTTTCAGAGAAAAGACAATGAAACCCCCAATCCTGCCGTTCCAGCCAAGCAAGCTGTAGGCACTTGTTTTGTGTTCTCCTTCCGTCCTTGGCCACCGAGGGCAGGATTTTTACCGAGGCATGATTATATATATACACACGACTCAGGCTCGGCTTCTCCACTTATATATAAGCATTTCCTAAGGTGCTAACTTATATTCCTAATTATGATTTCCAAAACCCTTTAATAGTCTTTCATAAGTCAGCATGGAAATACCCGAAGTCATCTTCCAGTCCTAGTGTATTTATGTATAATGTTCCTGTTGTGTATAATGCTCCTGTTGTAAATAATGCTGCAGTGAACATCTTCCTGGAGTTTCCTTTTGCCTTTACTTATTCCTTGGAATAGGTCCTGTTTTGTGTGTATGTAACCTAACTCTTAAATTATAAGGCTCGTACGTGGTAAGTTTGAGGATCTATTGACTTTTCCAAGGTACAGGAGTTACAGTCAAGTTACAACATATTAACCAGGGTGTAGTGGGGGGATCTTTTTCTTTAGGATGCCAATGGCTCACCAATTCTGCATCCCTGTGGTTGTCAGTCAGAAAGGTATTAGCAATCCACCCTTATTCTGTGACGATTCCAGCTCCCTGGGAGACAAGACTTTGCAGAATCACTGACACTCACTTTGTCTCCAGGTGATCCTTTCCCAGCTAAGGGTTTATCAGATGCATCGCCAGGGATCATCAATCGTGGGATTCTGTCTCCACCCTATTTCTTCTGCTCCTAGGAGACAGTCTTTGCTTTTCTAAGTGTATGAGGAAATTAATCACTCAGTTTGGATACTCAGAATTTTTCCTCAGTAATTCTCATGAATACCTTCATTTGTTAGTGTGCAACTTCTCGAGCCAGGTCTGGATTCGTTTCCTCTGTTGTTTTGGAGGTTTGTGAGATTATGAGTAGCCCAGGATCCTTTCTGCTCCTCTCTGTTAACACAGGCTTGATGACTGCAGGTTACATTTTGCTGGTTTCTGCTCTTTTTCATAAGATAGGCCGACTGATAATTTGGGGATGGTGCCCAAGGTTTTATGCAGAGTTCTTTAATCTTTATCCATTAGCACCTGAGCATTTATGAAAGAGAAAGACGCAGTCGCGTTGAAGGAAGCAGTTCCTGATGTCAGGCAGCTCCGGGCTGAATCCTGGCTTTTGTGCCTCCTCCTCAGGTGGCCTTGAGCAAGCTAATTAGCATCTCTGCACCCCATTCTTCTCACCTATGTAATGGGAACAATAATGATAATTCTAGCATCCTACCCCATATGGGGTAGGTCATCATCAGGATTAAGAGAATAATTCTTCATCCAATCTGTCATGGATGGGCACTCAGATTGATTCCATGTCTTCATGCAGAAACAGAAAGCCAAGTACCTTATGTTCTCACTTACAGTGGGAGCTAAATGATAAGACTCATGGACACAAAGAGGGGGAACAACAGACACTGGGGCCTGCTTGAGGGTGGAGGGTAGGTGGAGGGAGAGGAGCAGAATAACAATTATTGGGTTCTAGGCTTAGTACCCAGGTGATGAAATAATCTGAACAATAAATCCTCATGACACAAGTTTACCCAGATAAGAAACCTGCATATGTAGCCCTGAACCTAAAATGAAAGTTAATAAAAAGGAATAATTCACATGGCGGACTTACTGTTCTGCTTAGTGTATCATGAGTATTCAATAAATACCAGTTATGACTAATTCCTACCATGATCATTTGAATAACAGATGTCATGGCAATTTCTGGGTCAGGCTAACTTTTCCTATCTCTATTTGCTTGCTTTCAGTGTTTTGAATTATTCCTTCTTAGAAATATTCTAAGAAACCTTCCAGCAAACCTCCAAGAAATGTTCTAGAAAACCTGCAATCCTTTGTGTTTATTGCAAAACAACCCCCATATCAAGAATGTGAAAATGAGCCATTTTCAGCCTTAATAGTCCTTGGTTACCCATTATCTCACCTGATGGTGAGATATCAACTCAATCTGTGTCCTGTGGTTTTTCTTTCTTCTTTCTTTCTCTTCATGTCCAGCTGCCTTGAAGTCCAAATTTAAAACATTTAGCCCCACTGTTCACAGCTGCCTGTTTTCCTCAAACACACACATGACATATAACTTATGTTCCACACTGTAGCTCTTTGAAATGAAAGTGGACAGCTCTCGTTTTTATGACAAGAGAATAGAGTGAACCAGGGGTTCCAGGCCAGCTGGGACATCTGGAAAATCTACATGCAGAGGTCATGTGCAAGTTCTTTTTGTGTGTCTGTTGTGTATTCACATATACCACTTAAAACAACAACAACAACAATGGAACCAGCCATCCAGCAAATACGAATCAACTTCCTGCTACCTGCAAAGCTCCTTTTCAAGTGCTGGCTCAATTCAAAGATAAAACAGAAGCACATCTTAATCTTGAGGAATAGATTATAACTTTACCAGATCCACATTTGACTACACAAATTCAACTCTGTGTGCTACTTTAAAGATATAAATCAGCCGCCAAACACAAGCCAAGCTAGGTCATGTGGCAGCCACCACAAAACTCCTTCATAATGGCCATATCAAGAAACAGTGTACACAACGGTTTGTATACAACGTCATGCATACTGAGCTTATTGGCTGTCCGGGGGATTTTCACAGATGGTTTTTGTTTGTATAGTGTGTTTTTTTGTTTTTTTTGTTTTTTTTTTTTGGCATTAACTGTAGGGCCTAAATCCTAAGTAAAATGCAACACCATGAATAAAGTAACAAGAAATGAAACACTTGAAGATCGGTAACTCTACGGAAGAATGTGGAAGATGGACGTCATGGGAGAGGCAGAGACAAACCGAGATGGGATGGAGGGTGGAGAATATTTCCTGGAGAAAGCATTTCAATTGAGCTTTGAAAGATTGGTTTCTGTAATCTTCGTTGAGTATAACTCTGTCAGACACTGGGCTAGATGCTAGGACTGAAATGATGACCAAAAACAGAGATGGTGAATAAAAATCTTAAATATAAGAAAGATTATAATTCTGGTAAGTGCCACCAAGGAGCATTAGCTGGGGCTCTGAGAATGTGCAGTGGGGTCTGAAGATGGGCCGGACAGAGGAGTTTTCCAGGGGCAGGGATGCTGCAGACAGGACCTGGAAGAGAAGTAGAGGCCAGTGAGGGGAGAGGAGGGTATATCCCAGATGGAGGGGGTGGCAGGTATGAAGGCGCTGTGGTAGAAGACAGGTGGTGGGAGCCAAGGGTGGCACGAAGGTGGGTAAGGCATGGGTAGAGGGAGAAAGGGGCATAAAGATGGAGAGAAGGGATAGAGGGAGAGAAGTGGGTAAAGATAGAGGGGGAGAGAGACAGAAAGGGGCAGAGAGAAATGAGAAACGGAGAAGACATGAGAGAGAAAGAGAAACAGAGAGGAGAGACAGCGAAAGAGAGATAGACAGAAATGAGGGAAGGAAGATGGGGAGAGGGAGGGAGACAGAGCAGGAGAAGGACAGGAAACTGATGAGGATAGCAAGGTGGTAGAAGCCAGGCCTCGTGGTAAGGGATTCTGGCTTTATTCTAAAAGCAATAAGTATCGAGGAAGATGGTCACGGGAAGATGAGAGAGGGAGACAGAGCATGGCCATCACACTGAGTATCCCCACACTGTGCTTCTCCTTAGTCACATTTACCATGTTCTACGGTTGATTGTTCATTTATCTCTTTGTCCACCGAAGGATCCCCCGATGAGGCAATGTGTTCAGCAAGGGTGGGAGCTGTGTCTGTCTGGTTCACTGTGGAATCGCCAAAGTCTAGCATAGCTTCCAGCACATAGTAGTGTTCAGTGTTTATTTGTGGAATGAAGAAAAATCAAGAGAATGTCTGGGCAAGCCTTCCTGCCTAATGGTCAGCACAGTACAGGCATGTCCCTTATAGAGACACCTCTGCCCCTGCTGAGACACCCCAGGTGTCCTGGCTGAACAGGGTCTCATCCACCCATCTTTCCTAACTCCTATGACATTGCCCTGCTCTCCCTTGGATCTGTCACTCAGAAACTCAGCACACAACTTATGGCTGATGTAAGCAGCAACCACCAATTTCCTTCTAATCAAGGTTTTCTGAAATTGCTGGAAGTTCACATTCTAAAGTCATGATCTTTCCACAGTCCTCTGGGAACACATGTAATATTCTTGTTAAATACTCATTACTTAACACTTGCTTTATTGAAATTTTCTCTCATTTACCAAATGATTTCTAGTGGATTTTGTCATCAACAATATGAATAATCAAAATTACAATTTAGCCTTAAAACACTTTCAATAATAATGTGTTATTCCTCCTTTTATCAGAAATCTTTTGTGTGATATAAATTACTGTTTTTAGGAGACAAAATCTCTTTGTCACCCAGGCTGGAGTACAGTGATGCAATCTCAGCTCACTGCAGCCTTGACCCCTGGCCTCAAGCAATCCTTCCACTTCAGCCCTGAAAGTAGCTGGGTTTACAGGCGTGCACCTCACCACACCTGACTAATTTTTTTTATTTTCTGTAGAGACAGGTTTTGCCATGTTGCCCAGGTTGGTCTTGAACTCCTGAGCTCAAGCGATCACCTGGCCTTGGCTTCCCAAAGTGCTAGGATTACAGGCAGGAGCCAGCATGCCCGGCCTAAATTATCATTTTTCTTATTTTTGCGGGTAACATAGTTGGTGTATATATTTGTGGGGTACTAAATTATTTTTTATTATCTCAAAAAAAGGTTTCTGATTTCTCCCATTGGTGTTCAGCAGCATCATGGGATACTTTGTATACAGTCATGGGTCACTTAAGGATGCGACATGCTCTGAGAAACGTGTCACTATGTGGTTTCATTGATGTGCAAACATCACAATTATATATACACAAACCTGGCTGTTCCAATCTACTACACACCTAGATATATGGTAAAGCCTATTGCTCCTCCGTTACGAACATGTGCATCATGGTACTGTACTGAATATGGCAGGCAATTGTAACACAATGGTAAATATTTGCCTATGTAAGCATAGAAACTGTACAGTCAAAATATGGTATCATATTCTTACATGATTCTTAGGTGAGCACCATTATATATGCAGTCTGCGGTTAACTGAAATGTCCTTGTGCAGTGCCTGACTGTGTTCGGGGAGGTCTCGTCATGTCTAAAGATGGTGTAAGATCTCGTGTTTTGGGTGTAGTGATACCATCATCTTACTTCACTTTTGCTGGCTTGACTCTGCCACACTAGACACAATTACCAACGTAACATGCTCCTTTTCCCAATCTTCATTGCACATCTTCCTCCTTTTTTGAAACAGGTGGTTCTGAGTGCAAAGAAGTAGAGTATCCACAATAAAAATCAGTCTTACAACCAATGCTGACTTGGCTGACCTTACAAGTTGATGGGCTTTGGGGCCATGGATACTGCCCTTTTAGTTCCAGAAATCTTAGTGATGAGGTTAGAGAGTTTCCTGATAAAAGCCATGAGAAAATTAAAAAGAAAAAAACATTAGCCAGTTTAACAATTGCCATAATCAGTGTTGCACTTGGCCGGTCTGGTGGCTTACACATGTAATTCCAGCACTTATGGAGACTGAGGAGGGCTGATCATTTGAGGGCGGGAGTTGAGACCAGACTAGCCAACATGGTGAAACCCCATCTCTACTAAAAATACAAAATTAGCTGGGTGTGGTGGTGCATGCCTGTAATCACAGCTACTCGGGAGTCTCAGGTAGGAGAATCGCTTGAACCTGAAAAGCGAAGATTGCACTGAGTTGAGATTGTGCCACTGTACTCCAGCCTGGGCGACACAGCGAGACTCCATCTCAGGAAAAAAAAAATTTCACATAAAAGTAGAAAAAAGTACATGTGAGTAGCATGCAAATACTGTACACACAAGCCTGTTGAATGTTGATGTTTTCTTCCAAAATAGTCTAAAACTTGGTTTAAGTATTTATATTCCTAAATTCTGGGAAAATTGGACATCACGTCTTTGATTATGTTCTTTGGGATATTAAGGGTTTCATGAACAAAAACAAGTGAGCGTTAAATGAGTTTGGAGAGTAATACTTTCCTTGTCTTCCTCCTGGGGATTCCCAACATCTGGGACCAGTAAAGGCTCTGAGAAGTTGAGCAGAGAAGAACCTGCTGAGCTTTATTTAACCAGTGTTTCTCAAAATTAATAGACTGTGGAGCTTTTTTTTTTCCCCCAGCTCAACACCAATTAAAATTCTATTAGGAACAAGATTTCCAGAAGACACAATTGGAAAACAACTGTCAGTTACTATGCTTATAATAGCCTTATGCCACTTGCTGCTACTGTGAATTCTATGCTTTTAAACCTTAAATCGAAGAAGACTCATACAAGTGACGTTGTTTAAAGCTGGACTGAATTGTGTATCTAATTTTTGACAACAGCCATCAACAGTAAACATCCTAAATTGAGACTTTACACATACCCCCTCTGAGTGGGCATTATTTAAATGCAACTGCACAGATTAGGGGGCTTTAAGAAAATCCTGCAAGTGTAAAGTGACAAATTGTGTTGAAGGTAATAAATCCTGCCTTTAAATAATGCAAGTGCTGTGCAGGGCTTCCTTTGAAATGCCTCATGTTTGACTAGTATTCCTAAAGCGTTACAGATCTCATCCACACTCTGTCAGAGACACAGTAATTGCTTTGCTGGTCTGTGGACTGAAAAAACCTGTAAAAACTATGAGAATAACGTCAGCCTAGAGCAATGAAAGCGTCTCGTATTGGGGAGACCAGAGCTAGTGAACATGTCAGTCCAGGAGAAAAACTTTGGGCTTCAGGAGGTTTTAGTTTACATTTTCCCAGCTCTCCTGGGTATGGAAATGATGAAAACAAACCTTTTGGTGTGCAGGAGCCAAAGGTGGAAGAAAGAACAATAATTTGTAAAGAGGGAAAACAGATTAAAAGAATAATGTCACTTTATTTGGGAAAATTACGTTTCGTGTCTTTTTCTTGACACTTACAAAAATGTTGGGTACCTGTGCTGTAACTTGATGATATTGAAAAGAATGGCTAAGTAGTATCCAGAAAATGTAGAGACCTCTTAAAAATGAATGAAAAAGTATCAATACCAAAAGGAAAACGGGCAAAAGGTATGAATGGGCAAGGTCAGAGAGGGCCCTGGGAGAGCCAATGAGACTGAACGGATGAGGAATTTCAGGAATGATCAGGGCACATGGAAAATTACCTGCACAGTGAGACAGTAGTCATGCCTATCAGGTTGAAAAATATGAAGGCATCTGTCAAACCAGCAATAATGCCAAGTGTTGTGAGGTTGGAGCAATGGAAATGTTCACACGTTGCCAGAGGGAATCACTGCAGCTTCCCAGAGGCATCTGGAGGGGACTCCCCATTTGCACCTCTGGACGCCTTCTCTACTCTGCCCTGTGCCTGAGAAGCTGACCTGCATGGTGCACAGCATGAACTGCCTTGCTGTCTGGTTCACTCTGTGCTGTGCCTGAGAGGCTGACCTGCATGGAGCACAGCATGGACTCCCTTGCTGTCTGGTTTCTGGGGCTTTCAGCCCATGCGAGGCACTGGCAGGAGATCAGAAGGCAGTGGAAGGTGAGCACTGGGTGTCTCTCCATCTCCTTCCTCATTGGCGTGGGCTGACAGTGGCTGCACTCTTCACTGGACACCACTGTGCTGTCTGCAGTAGTCTTGTCCTGCTGGTCCAGCTAAGCTCATGACCATTATCTATCCCCAAGATCCTTTGGGCCCCACACAGCTCCTAGCCTGGGGATGACTCATTGGCCCTCACTGGTTCTTCTTCCTCTCGTATCTTTATGAATTGGCTCTTCATAAAAGTCCTCACAATTGTCCCATTTGGGGGTCCCAGCTTTCTTCTGCCGGGTCTCTGAAGGAAAGTTGAAGGCATGCAGCCCCTCTGACCCTTTAATTCATTCTTAAAGAGAAGCTTTGGCATTGGACTCCTAAAAGACATGGAGATGGATATCCACAACAGTCTTGAAATAGTGAAAAAGTGTAAACAGCTTATGTATTCATCAAGCGGTAATTAGCTAAGGTAGATTATAATATATGCAGATCAGAAAGACTTCTGTAGTCTCTGCTCTATAGTTTTCCCAGCAACACAAGATAAACGAAGGGCAGGGGATATGACTAAGTCACTCATGTATTATTCGACCAAATGTTTGATTTAGGAATGGCCTATAGGCATGACATTGTGCTGTGCGCTAGGGTTAAGATGGAGAGTTATACAAAAATGTATTGTGAGTTTCTCGACTCTCCAGCAATCCCACTACTGGGTATCTATCCAGAGGAAAATAAATCATTATGTAAAAAAGACACTGGCATGTGTATGTTTATCGCAGCACAATTCACAATTGCAAAGCTATGGAATCAACTTAAGTGCCCATCAACTGATAAGTAGGTAAAGAAAATGTGGTATATATATACACACCATGAAATACTGCTCAGCCATAAAAAAGTAATGAAATAATGTCTTGTGCAGCAACTTAGATGGAAACCGGAGACCATTATCCTAAGTGAAGAATGGAAAACCAAGTACCACATGTTCTCACTTACAAGTGGGAGCTAAGTTATGGGTATGCAAAGTCATGGAGAGTGGTATAATGGACATTAGAGACTCAGAAGAGGGAAGGGTGGATGAAGGATAGAAAAATCACCTATCAGGTACACTGCACACTATTTGGGTGACAGGTATAGTGAAAACCCAGCCCTCACCACTATATAATTCATCCATGTCACCAAAAACCACTGTACCCCTAAAGCTATTGAAATAAAATACAAAATAAAAAGCAAATAATTCATCTAGAGGAAAAACACTGTAACAAAAAGTGCTAAAGAAAATGTGTAGTTAAGGATAGTTGGTTGTTGTTACATATTATCTATGAGAGAAAACTCAAATCCGAATGGTTTAAGCAAAAAGCACGCTCCTTGCTTCAGGGACAAGTAAATCCCGTGAATCCAATGCTATCCTTAGAAATCTCAGTCTGTTTCTCTCCATCTCTCTCTCCCCTTCCCCCTCCCTCTCAGCTCTGATTTCCTCTGTGTTATTCCCATTTTCTTCTATTGCAGATGAACTTACATTACCTCATATCTGGAGCGATGCCACCTCCAGCCCCAGTTTGTATTCCCCCATTAGCCAAAATCAGGTTAACCCCACTAGCTTTAACTGAGAGTTTAAAGGAGGGATCTTAGAATCCTTGATTGGCTCATTTGCCCATGTCTGAACCAATCACCATGGCAATGAGAATGGATCACTCTAATTGGCCACCCAAAGTCACATGATCACTCCTGCGGCTGGTGGGAAGTGCACTGTGATTGACAACGCCATTGGGACCACATGGATAAGAAGTGGATGGTCCCCACCAGGTTCTACCTAGATGAAACCAAGCATGTCTGCCCTACAGAAACAGAAAAGAGCTCTGGCTTGTATAACAACATCCAGTAGAGGAGTTCAGAGCAGAGGGAAAGCCCTGTTTGCTGATGTAGTTATGGACATATTCCTGGGGGAGTGAGTGGTGACCTGGACTTTTCCATATGTTGAGAAGTTAGATCTGGCTAGGGTGTCGGATATAGTAGGTCAGCTGGACTTTTCCTTGAACCTGTACCTAGGTATACTTTCTCCCAAAACTATCCACGTTTCAGTTTTCGCATTATATATTAGATATCCAAAGATTCCCCAGTGACCCTTGCATGGCATGAGAGCCCCTCCTGCGTGCTGACTGCCCTGCACGCGCCCACTGTCGGTGCCTGTTACAGCACATGTGCAGGCTTCTCATCACTGCCCACACGGAAGCTCCCTGGTCTCTCCAGATGATGCCTGTGGGGCTAGTGGAGGAGTGGGGCTTGTGGACTCTTGCCGACTTCTGCTTTTTGCTTCGAAATGCAGACTTTGGGTGACCTCACGATTCACTTCTTGTTTCAAACATTTCCACTTTCCCTGGATTTTATGTGTGCCACTGAAAAGAGAGCGTTCCCCCATGTACCTACTGAGACCCTTTTTGAGAAAGGGAGAAGTTGCCTTACCGAGACTGGGTAACACTTGGGCGTTTCCATCCAGAGACGAGCACCACCTTCTCTCCTTCTCCAAAATCAAGTGGGCGCTAGGGAGAGAACAGACCATAGCATAGACAACAGGAAGGAAGGAAGGAGAAAAGAAGGAAGAAAAACATGTAAGAGCATCCATAAAGGGAGGTGGTTTCACACGCACTGGGGCTCTCATTCCAGACCACCTGGGTTCAAAGCCTGCCTCAGCTAAACAGCTGTGTGTCTCTGAGCAAGTCGTTTAGCCTCTCTGTGCCTCAGACTCTTTGTTGGAGATTAGCGATGGTACCTGCCTCCATTGAAAGATGTAATGTGTTAATTAAACAGGTTGGCATAGTAGTTGAAATGGTTAACATGTTGCTCTTTAAAGCTCTGGGAACAACAGCTGCCTCACTCTCTGGCACTTCCTGAGCATTAACTGACTTTATTTGGACACCAAGGCAGAGGAATGGGGGGAGAACGTTAATATCAAACATTCCTTGGGTGCATCAGTGGTGCCAAGCACAGCGTTTTTGCCAGTGGGGCTACGGCAGTGAGTAAAGAGACAAAGTCTTGGCCTCACTGAGTGTACATTCTAGCGGGGAGAGAGGAGAAGTGTGTATGAATAGACAACACGTGGCGGTGGGGGTGGGGGAGCGGTGCTGAGCTCCCCAGAGGGCATCGTGGCAGCGTGAGAGGGCCAGGTCATGGCAGGCGGCGACAGTCGGGTGCTGTTTGGGCAGGAAGGCCCCCTGGAACAGAGAGCTGCAAGGGAGAGAGGGACAGTCAGGGAGGGCACACTGTGCCAAGGGCATAGCTGTGGCAGAGATGGAGCCTGAGTGTGCTTGGTGCCTTCTGGAAAGTAGAGTGTATGTTCTGAGATGAGGAAGGGCATGGGGGACGGTGGTCAGAGGAGTGGGAGTGACCGGAAACACTGAAGGTCACCAAAGCCACGGAGGGGCGTTGACCTCCACTTGGAACCACGTGGGAAGACACTGTGGGCTTGGATCTGGGCATGACGTGACCTGACTTCTTTATGTTTTATTTTTATTTTGTTTTAAGTTCTGGGGTACATGTGCAGGATGTGCAGATTTGTTCCATAGGTAAACGTGTGCCATAGTGGTTTGCTGCGCCTATGAACTCATCGCCTAGGTATTAACCCCAGCATGCATTAGCTATTTTTTCTAATGCTCGCCCTTCCCCTACCTTACCTCCCAAGAGGGCCCCAGTGTGTGTTGTTCTCCCCCATGTGTTCATTTGTTCTCATTGTTCAGCTCCCACTTTTAAGTGAGAACATGTGGCGTTTAGTTTTCTCTGCCTGCCTTAGTTTGCTGAGGATAATGGCTTCCAGCTGCATCCATGTCCCTGCAAAGGACTTGATCTTGTTCCTTCTAATGGCTGCATAGTATTCCATGGTATATATTTACCACATTTTCTTTAGACAAGATCTTGCTCTGTCACTCAGGCTGGAGTGCAGTGGCCTAATCTTAGCTCACTGCTTAGTGTCTAAGCTTTCTGAGCAGCTGGGATTACAGGCATGTACCACCACACCTGGCTAAGTTTTGTACTTTTATCAGAGATGGGCTTTTGCCATGTTTTCCAGGCTGGCCTCGAACCCCTGGGATCAAGAGATCCTCCCACCTCAGCATCCCAAAGTGCTCGGATTGCAGGCCTGAGCCACTGCTCCTGCTGGCCTGACATATTTTTAAAGGAGGTCTTTGGCTTCTGTGTGGAGAATACACTAGAAAGCGCAAAAGTCACCACAGGTGGCTGTGGTGACCTTCCAAGTTGAGGTGCTGGCTTCAGCCTGGTTTTGGACTTGAAAGGATGTGCAGAATCCAAGGTGGCCCCATCGATGTGGTGACAGCAACCTGTGGATAACTTGGAGGATGAGCAGGTTTAGGGACAGAAGCAGAAATTGATGTGTATGGTTTAGACATGCTGCTGACCTGGGCTGGGTGGCTTTGGGCTGTGGTTAGGGTATTGTAACCTAATAGGACTAATTCTGGATGCCTTTCTAGAGACGAGCTCTGCTTTTCATATCCTGAATGCTCCTGTTCTGTTAGGATAACACACTCAATTGTAAAATGAAATGTCGTTTTAAAATATTTCCAATGATATTTAAGAAGAAAATGATTATGGAAATTCAGTGTGAGACAAAGAAAGTGGTTTAATGGGTTTCATTAACACTCCTGATTAAGACCTTTCATCCAAGTGTCAGATGATCCTCACATTTGAAACGCTGAAAACCGGAATTTATAATGGGGACATTGCAAGAATTTAGTTCAGCAAATGGGATTACAGTGATACCTTTTCTATGAAAAGTTAATTGAGTTTAAATGAAGGCAATTTGGCTGAAGTGAAAAAATCAAATGGGTGGTGGGGCTGGGGGAGCCAGTGGATAACCTGAGACAAATGAATCCCATAGGAATAGGGACAGTTTGGAAAATGATCTAGACATAGGGAAATTGGCTAAGTGTTCCCATATTTAATTAGGTAATAAGTCGTTCATTGGCAGGGACATTTCTGCACATGCATTTAAGTCACGGCGGGGATCTGTGCTATCACAGTGTGATAAAACTTGTTGCTTTTACAGCACCATTTTTTATCGGAGAATTTCAACAGGGATGCGGATCAATTCTGTTCCTGAGCATATGCACGCGTCGTACACCAAAAGTAAAATGCGAAGGCCCCTCAACCGTCTGAATGGACCCCTCCTCGAGGCCAACGGCATTTCACAGTTAACCTGAAAATCGATTTTAGGCCATGATGGAAGAAGGGGTGGGACATGCCTCATTATCTCCTCCAGCATTAACCTCAATTCTGACCTTAAGTCTGATAAGAAACATTGACAATCGATTCTCTCTAAAGCCTGCTATTTGGAGGCTTCACCTGCAAGATAAAAACTTTGGTCTTCACAACCCCTGATCTCAACCCAGTTATTCCTTTCTGCTGATAATAACTCTTTCAACCCATTGCCAATCAGGAAGTTTTTCATCCACCTATGACCTGGCATCCCCCACTTCGAGTTGTCCTGCCTTTCCAGATCGAACCCATGTAAATCTTACACGCATAGATTGATGTCTTATGTCCTCCTAAAGTGGCAAGCTGTACCCAACCGTCTTGGGCACATGTCAGGGCCCCCTGAGGCTGTGTCACAGACACATCCTTTATCTTGCCAAAATACACGTCCTAAATTGATCGTGACCTATCTCAAATACTTTTGGGATCACAGTATATATTTGTATGTATGTACGTAGATGTGCGTTTTAAATAATTTAAATACACGGTGACTTTAATGGTCAGAAGGCTGTACAATTTTTAAGGAATTTGATTCTCACTATTTGATTCCTCTTAAGGTTAGCTGTGGTAGAATTGAGTACTTTTAAGAGAACGTATAGTCTGCAAAGCCAAATATATGAACTGTTTGAACTTTTACAGAAAAGGTTTGCCAGACCATAGGATGGAACATTGACTGGCACAATACCAATAGTGCAAAAGCAGTATCTGTTAAGCGAACAAACACATCAGGTAAATTTTGTCCGGGAATAGGGTTCCAATTGCTTTCTGATGTTGGTATGATGGCTGAAGCATTACTACTCTGGCCTCATTATTATTTTGCTTTAATAATGTAAAAATGATTTTAGATATTATTATTTTTTAAAACAGCAGAAACAAAACCCTCACAATTACGAGTCCAGAGATGAGCACGTGAGCACACAATCTTTTTAAAAACTTACTGGAATAGGACCCTCGCAGCTGTAACATATTTTATATTCATGGCATTTCACGTTGGCTTATGTAATTAAATTTTACGCCTCCAGGCACTGTGTTTAGCAGGCTCCCTAGGTTGTCTCGGGCCCTCATAACACCGCCCAGTAACTGTGGCTTTCTTCATTTCACGGATTGAGAAGTGAAACCACAGGCAAGTGAGGTGCCGAGGTCGAGGCCACAGAGCTATGAGGTACCAGAAAGCATCAGACTTGAGATCTGAAATGAGGCCAGTCAGCTTCCAAAGTCACATCCCCATCTGCTGTGCTTTGAAGATGTGCGTCCCCCCAGAATTCATATGAACGCCCAGGGTGATGTATTAGGTGGTGCGGCCCCTGGGAGGCGATTAGGTTAGGAGGGTGGAGCCTCATGAATGGGATTCCTGCCCTTATGAAAAGAGGCGTCAGAGAGATGCCTCGCCCCTTCCACCAGGTGAGAACGCAGCAAGAAGGTGCCATCAATGAACCCAGAAGCAGGTCCTCTAGTGTGAGGCACCATCGATGGCACCTTGACTGTATCTCTTGGTTCATCAATGGCACCTGTGACTCCATCTCGTATCAACAAATAGAACCACACTGCTGCCCCCGTCAGTGAAAAAGAAGCCTCAAGACCCCTCAGGAATGGTGTATACAAGATCTGCCACATCTGAAACTTCCAGCCTCTGGAACAGTAAGACATTTCTGTTGTTTATGAGCTACCATGTGTGTGGCATTCTGTTAAAGTGGGCAGAATGTACTAAGACACCATCTCATGGATGGACAGCTGGGGTACAGGGAGGTGAAGTGAGAACCTGAGGCCTGACGCAACAATCGGGTTGAGTAGGTGGGAGAAGGCCTTCCTGGGAATGTCTCTTACTCAACCAAGTCTAGCGGCTAGGGTTTCTCTTTTCAGGATCCTTTAATTCTTTTCTATTCTTCATTTTCTACATTAACCTTGAAAGCAGAGCCAGTGGTTCTGAATCGTTGGCACCATGGCCTTGTTTTTCTCCATCAGTTCTTACCTGCAGGCTTCACCCACACCCATGGGGTTCACAAAATTCTTTTTTTATTTTGCATCTCAAGGACAAAGCAATTTTTATTTTGCATCTCAAGGACAAAATAAAAATTGCTTCCAGAACTCTGGCGGTACAGGAGTCTGAGAAATGCACTGCCTGGCCTCCAGCCCCGGTGATTTGGGGAAGACAAAAGAAGGGAACACGAATGATGCATGCAAAAAACAACCAGAAAAAAATAAACAAAAACCCACAAACAAATATACAACAGTAACAAAATCCAATGTACTTCATCTCCTTGTCTACTCAGCCTCCTTACATCAGCTTTTGCTCATACAGTACAAACTTCAACAATAACAGAAACCACAATGCACATAATTGTATTAGTCTGTTCTCATGCTGCTAATAAAGACATACCTGAGACTGGGTACTTTATAAAGGAAAGAGGTTTAATTGACTCACAGTTCGGCAGGGCTGGGGAGACCTCAGGAAACTTACAGTCATAATGGAGCATGAAGCAAATACGTCCTTCTTCACATGGTGGCCGCAAGGAGAAGTGCCGAACAAAAGAGGGAAAAGCCCCTTATAAAACCAGCAGATCTTTTGAGAACTCACTCACTATCCCAAGAACAGCTGCATGGGGGTAACCACCCTCATGATTCAATTTCCTCCCGCTGGGTCCCTCCCACAACACATGGGGATTATGAGAACTGTAATTCAAGATGGGATTTGGGTGGGGACACAGCCAAACCATATCAGTGTTTAAATCTATGATGTCATCTCTCATATCAGCAAATACAACCACACCGCTGTGCCTCTCAATGAAAGAGAAGGCCAAAGACCCCTCAGGCATGGTGTCCCTCTGCGGATAACATGTATTCCTCCTCTGGTTCCATGCCAATCTGCGTTGGGTTTCATGTAAGCAAATACTGAATGATGAGATTGGGGTGCTGATGCATCAGAAGCAGCTGAAGGCTCCCACAACTTCTTCAGCTTTCACTTAATTCATTGTGAGTCTCAGCATGCAGGTTTTCTGGCATTATGGCATCTATCCCATTTATAGTGAAACTATAATTTCGGCTTTCTTCTATATTTACCCACCAAACAAGGAAGTAGAATAAAAGTGTCCCAGCCTCAGCCTCTTGTTTTCTAATGTGTTGTTCTGTTTCTCCTGTTTTGTAAGGGTTGACTTTGCTTAGTGTTTCCTGAAACCAGTCATTGCACATCTAAATGCCTTCCTGGGCCAGGCAGGTGACAGGAATGTGGGAGGGGCCAGTAGAGAAGAGAGGAGCTGCCACTCATCTCAAGCCAGTTCTGGCTCTGGGACAGTAGCAAGTCTGTGTTCTCACAGCCATTTTATTTTATTTTATTTTTATTATTTCATTGAGACAGAGGCTTGCTGTGTCATCCACGCTGGAGTGCAGTGGCACTCGACCTCCTGGACTCAAGTGATCCTCCCACCCTGGCCTCCCAAGTAGCTGGGACCACAGGCGTACACCACCACACCCAGCTAATTTTTCTTTCTTTTTTTTTTTGAGATGGAGTCTCACTATACTGCCCATGCTGATACCAAACTCCTGGGCTCCAACGATCCCCCCACACCGGCCACCCAAAGTGCTTGGATTACAGGTGCAAGCCACCATGCCTGCCCTCATGGCCTTATTTTTTTTTTTTTATAATTTAAATGTAATTACAAATTAAGCTATTTCTGGGCCAAAGTCACCATATCTGTGATGATGAACTAAAAACTCTCCTTTTGGAACCTTTCACCTAAACAGCCAGATATCAGGAGAAGTGAGCTTGACGGAAGACTCCTCCCTGATGATGGGGTTGCTATGGACTCCAGAGTCTGCCTAGAGGTGAAATAATTCAGTGATTCATCCCCAGACAAAATCCACATTTCCCTGTTCTAGAGCCTGCCTAGGAGTAAAGTAATTCAGTGAATCATTTCCAGACAGAATCCAAATTTCCCTGTTCTGTGTTTGTGCCGTGTGACAGTAGATAGTAGTATCCAGTCTCACGTTGGCTATTGTGTTGCCATATAATACACTGTTAGGTAATATTGTGTGTCAGGGGGACTTATTTTCATTGGAACCATGAGACATTTATTCAAGTGTGCTTTTGATTGCAAGAGATATAAAGATGGGAATACAGGGGCCAGGGTAAATGTATTGATTCTGTTAGAGGTTAAAAATGGAAGATTCTCAGGGCAAAAAGAGGTGTTTAGTTTGCCCTATACATTAAACATTAACTAGAACACAGCTAGCTTTTAAGAATCAAGATATGTCACATGAAATTCACATATTTCATATCATTTGGATTCTGGGGAGAGCTGGAATTCCTGGGTGTGCACGGCTGTGACTTGCAGCTGCTGCCGTGGTTAGGCAGGGCATGTGTGTGGGGGTCCTCGTTTTCCATAGTCCCTGCCCAGCCTGCTTTCACTCATTTCTTCTGTTTATCTGGACCCTGTAGACATCTGAGTTTGTAACTAGTGGATTAGGTTTTGCTTCTTCCTCGAAGAATTTTGTACTGCCGTTTGCCATGGCAGAGATGCTTTAGAGACATCAGTGATTGGGATTTAAACTCCAGATAGAACTGTTTGAACTGAGAGGGATTATAGCAGAGTGATTGCATCTGACCCTATTGGTTATCAAGCATTCTATTATATTTTTCCTTTGCAAATGAACTCAGGGTGACCCAGGCCATTCGTGACTAAGATTGCACCCACCTTCCCATCCTCTTTGCAGCAGGACATCACTCCCTCTGGCTTTGAGCTCACTGAGCTGTGGGAACTGTCTCAGAAACAGCTTACTTCTGGACATCCAATGATGTGAGAAAAATCAGTCCCTCTTTGGGTAAGCCACTTTACTTAGGTTTCTGTTGTTTGCAACAAGTGCAGTCCTCACTGATAGAGGGTTCAAGAGCATGGGTTCTGGAGCCAGTCTCCTGGGTTCTGGAGATAGTCACCTGGGTTCTCCAGACAGTACCCTGGGTTCTGGAGACTTTCCTCTGGGTTCTAGAAACAGTCACCTGGGTTTTGGAGTCAGTCCCCCAGGTTCTGGAGACAGCCACCTGGGTCCTGGAGCCAGTCGCCTGCATTCTGGAGACAGTCCTCTAGGTTCTGATGCTGACTTTTCAATTCCCTAGAAGTTGCTACAAACCACATCCGTTTACTTCCTGCCATTTCCAGCATCCTTCATAGTTTAAATTGGGGACACGTGACTGAGTTCGGGCAAGAAGCAATGTGAACAAAAATGACAGGAAGTAAACGTGTAGGAAATGTGTAGGAAGAAGGGGCCGGAAGATGGTCTTTGCTGAGGGTTTATGCTCATCCAATAGCCCTGTGCTCCCCTACATCTCCAGACTTTCCCTACAATTGGGCTGAGGCCACAAGACGACATTCTAGTGGATGGAAATATGAGCATAAATGATGAATTATCTCTAGTTCAGGGAACTTCGGTATCAGGGTGCCTCCTCCATTCCTCTCCTCCCATGATGGAGTGAACCTGGAAGCCCTGTGTTGAGGTGGTGGCGTTGTAAGGTAGAGGGAGCCTGGATCCTTAAGTCACCAGATGGAGGAGAGCCCCAGTCAACACCCACTGGACTTGTAAGTGAAAAAGTTTGTTGTGCTAAGCTACTTACACTTAAAATATGGCCCCCCAAGCTTCCAGGAGTAAGGAAGTAACTGGGAAAAATATCCACAACCCCCATTTCAGATGTAGACAAGGAGGATCATAGAAAAAGGAAGAACCTTTCAAAATGCCAAGAGCTGTAGACATTTACAGATAAGGGAATTCTTCCCGAATGGCAAAACCCGCACGCAAACTGAGGGTAGCTAGTGTTAATTACCATGAAATATACACTCGTTAGATGATCTCGCTGAAGAAAGTTAGGTCCCCTTTCCACGTCTTTGTTTTCTTAAATGTAAAATCTAGACACGACGGTACCTACATCATAGGATGTTCTAAGTATTAGAACAAACTATGTGGAGAGAGCTTGGGTTAGGGTCTGACACATGGTAAATGCAAAAATAAAAAGAAAGAAGGGAAGAAAAAGAAAGGAAGGCAGTGAGGCAAGCAGGCGTCTATTGTTTTTCAAGCAAACCTGGTTTGAATTCTGCCACAGATCTTTTTGGACTCCTGGGGTGCAGCTGAGATCTTGAGTTTGGGGATTAATGAATATTACGATTCTCTCTGATCTAGGTGAATGCACGCTTCTCCCTGGGGAGCAGTTTGGACCAGTGCCTTGATCTGTCTGTTATCAGAATGTTGGTTCAGTGTCAGACTAATGCACTTTTGCAGTACTTAACCTAATTGCCCTGTAAATCCCTGCGATTATATGCTGTTTACTTCCTAATATGTCCTAGGAACAAGTTCGTAATTCACTTAAGGAAGAAGACAGCAGCCTTCTAAAGTTGTTGTTTTTTTTTTTAATGTTAACATCATCAATTACTTACTTGCTTGTAATTCAAGAAATAGAGCCCACATATTCATAAATCCGACGATTTAAGTGATGCTGGACATGGCTCTATGGAAGCAATCAGGACTGCTTCCTCCCAGCCAGTTGGCTGGATGGTGGTTTCTCGGAGCACCTTTAACAGAAGCCCAACCCCACGAGAATGAGCCAGACTTCTAGAAAAAGAAACTCCGGTACTTTGAGTTGTTTTAATGCTTTATGAAACTAGGTGATCAAGATGAAAGTAGAAGTGAAACTCCTATGTTAGAACAGGAAATTGACTCATTAATGTATTAGGAAATGTAGTTGTTGAAGCTATTTAGGGAGATTGGGGTACAGGGTTTAAGATAGAAGAAGGTATAATGCACGTGTCAATTCAATCAATTCAATAATGTACTGCTTTTCCCTCCCTCTCTCTCTTTTTTTTTTTTGTTTTTGAGGCAGAGCCTTGTTCTTGTCGCCCAGGCTGGAGTGCAATGGCGCAATCTCAGCTCACTGCAGCCTCCGCCTACTGGGTTCAAGCAATTCTGTTCTCCTGCCTCAGCCTCCTGAAGTAGCTGGGATTACAGGCACCCGCCACCACACCCAGCTAATTTTTGTATCTTTTAGTAGATACGTTCATTCACTGTGTTGGTCAGGCTGGTTTTGAGCTCCTGACCTCAGATAATTCTCCTGCCTCGGTCTCCCAAAGTGTTGGGATTACAGGCGTAAGCCACTGTGCCCAGCCTTCCCCTCTCTTTTCACTTTATTTAGTCCTAAAGGAAAGAGGATGTCACTGTTGTCATGAGCTGTATGTAGCCCACGCCCCTTTCTAGG
Organism: Theropithecus gelada; assembly: GCF_003255815.1. Taxonomy (NCBI): domain Eukaryota; kingdom Metazoa; phylum Chordata; class Mammalia; order Primates; family Cercopithecidae; genus Theropithecus; species Theropithecus gelada. The sequence continues at coordinate 88,743,402 of NC_037679.1, read as the reverse complement.
ACAAGGACTGAGGGACAAACCCCCAGTGGGGAGTGTGTTCCCTGAGGCCCTGGTCTGTCTGTGTCTTTAATCATATTGGTTTTTTACTGGCGGATCCACACTGTAACAGGGGTGTGGTTTCCATTCTGCATTGCTGTCCAGGGCAGCCTACAGAGATCCAGAAGGGTGGGCATCTGACTCGGGAAGAGGGGCCCGACCTCTTCCTGTGATGAGGAGACACTGGCCCTTGTCCAGTGTGTGGACCAGAGCATGAGCAACATAGTACAGAACCTTGGCTCAAACACTCACCTGCCAGTCCAGCATTTGTGGTTGGGAGAGCACCAGCCCTTTCCCTGGTTTGATCAAGGCTGAGTCCAAGCCTTGCTAATGACCAGGATCGACTGCCCAGGCATCGCCTCATTGTCAGTTTTCCTCTCACTTTTTAAGAGGCCTTTGTCTCTTTCAGGATGCCAACCATGCCACGGGGGAAAACGATGCGATGAGTCCTTGGCAAGACTCTATGTAGCACTATGTCCTATTCTAAGAAGGGTAGACTTTTCTTTCTCCTGATGTGTTGATGAGTCTTTCATATAGTGGTTCTCAGAAGGTGGTTCCCAAACCATCAATATTAGCATCACCTTGGAACCTATGAAAAGTGAACAACTTGGCTGGGCGCAGTGACTCACTCCTGTAATCCCAGCACTTTGGGAGGCTGAGGCGGGCAGATCACCTGAGGTCAGAAGTTCAAGACCAGCCTGACCAACATCTTGAAATCCCATCTCTATTAAACATACACACACACAAAAAATTATCCGGGCATGCTGGCGGGCACCTGTAATCGCAGCTACTCAGGAGGCTGAGGCAGGAGAATTGCTTGAACCCAGGAGATAGAAGTTGCAGTGAGCCGAGATTGTGCCATTGCACTCCAGCCTGGGCAACTAGAGTGAGACTCTGTCAAAAAAAAAAAAAAAAAAAAAAGGGAACAATTTGAGGGCCCAACTCAGAGCCCAGACCTACTGAATTGGAAGATTTGGGGTGGGGCTTAGGAATCTATATTTGAACAAGGCCTACCAGGCAATCTGAGTGCAAGTGAACTTTGAGAACCACTGTTCTTATAGGTTCCTTGGCAGCCAAATCAGGAGGAGGTTTGTTTGGTAATTGTAGAATAGGAAGAAACGAGGATGCTAAGCATGACAGACGGAGAAAGGCCGGAGCTGATGGCTTCATCAACTTTGATATTTTGGGCTTATCCATAGAGGCTGCCTGCTTTTCTATGGAATACGTAGGTTCTTTCTTACCTGTGAACTCGACATGATTTTCTCAGAAACAGTGGCTATCAAGGAGGATACTTAGAGGTTTCAGAAGAAAATCAACTGCATTTCCATCCAGTGAACAAGCCAGTCTCTCATAGACAGTGCCAGAGATTTGACAAATATGGAGCTTTGGTTGTCTAAGGTCTGTCCTGTCTCAGAGCCTTCTTACCCTTTTTAATGACAACTGAACCTTCATTCATCATCCACATAGTTAGGCCTCGTTTTTGCAGATTGAAAACAGCAACAACTCCTAGTCCACACTGAAATTAGGACGGGCTTCTAAAGGGAGACTGTCTGTCTCCTGGTCTGGGCATCGCAGCTCACTCCCTGCAGAAAAGTTGGTATTTTGATAGTCTTTGCAAACTCTTCTGGTCTGTTAATTGAAAAGCCAGTGCATTTCAAGTGAGTAAACAGAGTTCTTATTTCTGCTGCTTCAGGATGAAGAGGGGTGAATAAAACTCCTTAAAACACGCTTCACTGTTCCTTCACAGTGATTTTTAGTTTAAAAGCCAGGGATTTGTGGGTGATTATTCTGTTTTTCTTGCAATGTGTTATCTGTTTTTCCCCCACAGCAATCAATATTTCACAGACTCTACAGAAACAACACTGATCTGTCGGCTCCTCCCCTGCCACAGTCAGCACATTCACTGGGGGCTGAGTGTGATTATCTGGTACAATACACTTGAGCAATAGTGATTCCGGGCTTGAAAAGTATGTTGGAAGTTGATGGGTGAAATTAAAAGCTGTATTTATGCCATGGGAAACTCAGCAAGCAGCCTCTACATCTTAGAGGGTGGCGGGGGAAAGCCGGTAAGAAATCTACAGGTACTGCAAAACACAGAAAAAGGCATTTAAAAATATGCCTTCGTTTTGGAATTGGTCTCTCTTCATCTATTCATTCTGTAGTCGGTCATTCTATTTATTGAGTGAACACTCAGTGTGTGCAGTCAAGGGTTAACTGCACCAGAAAAAGGCTTGGCCCTTTGTCTGGGCTCCTGCATGGTAGCCTCTAAGCCCTTGGAATTTCCTGCCTGTTAAGAGTGTCTTTGTTTACCTGGAGACCTTGGCCGAGACAGATTGTCTAGGCTAAAAATGAATTTCTAGTGGAGGCCTTGATCCACCCAACATCGACTCATCTCTGGAGGAGCTAGAGGTTGAGGTCAGCCTTGCAGGTGGTCAGCCCTGACTGTGGGAGCAACCCTTCGTAGGGAATTCTGCACGCCAAGCTCTGGAGGGGTTTCCCCAGTTAGCAGTCCTCTGTGCTTGTGATCACAAATTTTTACTGCGAGGAATGAGCCCTCTCTGCGTGAGCCACTGGGAGATAACTGGAAGTTCCACACCCAGGCTCCCAGAGATCCTGCCCTAAGCACCTTTTCTTTCTTGTTGCTGATTTTAATCTGTATCGTTTTGCTATAATAAACTGTGATGGTGAGGATACCAACTTTGCCACATTCTGTGAGTTCTTCTAACAAATTGTTGAACAAGATAATCTTGTGGCCCTCCCCAGTTGCAGAGTGACTATTCAAAAAAAAAAAAAAAAAAGAAAACAGAAAAGAAAAGAAAAAGAAACTAAGGTAGCAGTGGAGACACAGATGAGAACACAGTGTCTTCATTTCCAAGATAGACAAGGAAAGTAACAATGGCAGAAAAGCATAATAAATGCTCTTTGGAAATCCAAGAGAATGAACAATGCACCTGCCACCTCTCACTGTCTGTTCTATGAGCAAATGCATTCTTTAGAATAAGGCAGCATTCTGAGAGTTACACTATATAGCAAGCATATTGGTAGAGAGTTCTTGAATCAGATAATATACTCAGATGTTTAAGATATGTAATTTTTATTCCCCCCAATTTAACATCTTTTTCTTGCCTCCCACTTTCTACCCAAGTGGGCAGAAAATTATCTCAGTTACAAGTAACTTAGTGTCTTCTTGTTAGTCAGTTCTGAGTTCTCCTTATCCTTCCCAAAAGTTGCTTCTAAGTTTCAGGTATTTTTTGTAGTGCCTGTAGTGGGGTTGGAGTGACAGAGGATGACGTTGGTGTGGTCACTGGTTCATCTTGTCCAGCCTGATCCTCAGCTGTCCGTCTGCTCACGTCAGAGCCTTATCATTGCTCTGTTACTTGCCAGGTCTCTCTCTCTCTGAGCTCGCCCACACCATCTCAGGGATGCAAGAGATCTTAGCTGCTTCTGTGTGTGGCTCCGGGGCTGTGGCAGACTCTGAGGCTAACTTAGGGACTCTCTACCTACATACATATGACAGACCTAGATATCCCCTCATGTATCTTTTGTCAATTTCCCCAAAGACTGTGGAGTCTGTGGATCGGCTTGATCAACAATTGCCCCAAGCCCCTTTGTAGCTTTCTGAACTAGAGTGGATGGAAACTAAAATGATATTACCCAAAGACTGTCATAGCTGGAGTTCCATCTAGAATCGAGGTACTGTTCTACCCTGAAGGCACCCCCGTGAAGACCCAGGGAGAGATGTCAGCACCATCCCAGTGAAGACTACACTGTGCAGAGAAAGTGTCTTTTTTGTTTTGTTTTTGTTTCTTGATTTTAGTAAGCACGGTAGCTGAGGGTTGAAGTTCTTCTTTCCACCTCAATGGTATGTTGACTGTTAATTCTCTAACATACACAGCCACCTAGGAGGCCACAGTACAGCAGGGGAGTTCCAGCTGGAGCAACTCTGTGGGGCGGCTGAGCCAGGTTCCTGGCTGTTTTTCTTGGCTGTGTTGTTTCTGGCTTTGTGGAATCTAAGCTTGTTTACTTGTCCCTTGCAATATGGCTGCTGCTAACTGCAAACCACAACTCTGACCCATGAAAAAAAGATGTATGAGAAATCCCATTGACAGTTTATTGATTTACAATGGAAAAAGTGACTGTCAAGTGTTCCACATGAATATTTGCCCATCAGCACACTTTCTATCTACAAATATATATATATGTGTATGTGTATATATATATTTGTGTGTGTATGTGTGTATGTATATATTTGTGTGTGTGTGTGTGTATATATGTGTGTGTGTTTGTATATGTGTGTGTATATATTGTGTGTGTGTGTATGTTTGTGTATATATGTATGTGTGTATATGTGTGTACATGTGTGTACATATATGTGTGTATATATGTGTGTATATATATGTGTGTGTGTATATACATATTTGTGTATGTATACATATTTGTGTGTGTATATATGTGTGTGTACATATACGTGTGTGTATATATGTGTGTGTATGTATATATGTGTGTGTATGTATATATGTGTGTGTATGTGTGTGTATATGTGTGTGTATGTATATGTATGTGTGTGTATGTGTGTATATATGTGTGTATATATGTGTGTGTGTATGTGTGTGTATGTATATGTGTGTATGTGTGTATATATGTGTGTATATATGTGTGTGTGTATATATATGTGTGTATATGTGTGTGTGTATATGTGTGTATATATATATGTGAGAGTGTGTGTGTGTGTGTGTGTGTATATATATATATGGAAACCTAATTTCCCATAATAATTTAAAGGCTGCTTGTGGGGCATAAGATCATTCCAAGGGGAGCTGCTGTGTGATTTTCTAGTGCTGGATGCAAGTGTCATTCAAGTACTATTCAGAAGAATATAAGATCAGACAAGACCATTTTTTCCTGGATGTGAGAGAGATGATAGAATTTCCATATAACGTGAGAGATTTAAAGTAGGGTGCATGGGCGTTCTCTAGAGAATAAGTGGCCTTTTCCTTTGTGTTTCGCATATGTTTATTTTAGACATGAATCAGTAAGGAGTCAATCTACAATACCATGATAAAACTCATGCCCTCACAAGTGCACATCAGTTTGATAACCATGCCCATCATGTTCCAAGCTTTTGGTGGCACACTGATGGGTTTTTGGTGTCACACAGGAGAATACAAACTACAAAATACGTGACCAAAAATCTGAAACTGGAACAATGAGGAAAACATTTAAAATTGAGCCACATCGAAGGTGTCTCATATTTATATCACTAGTATATTTTTAAGGGTAAGTGATTTACTTTTATACATATCTATACAATGAACAGAAAAATACTAAAATTAGCATTCTGAGAGATTACTAAAGTGGGAAAGAGATTCTAAATAAATATCTCGCATCTCCTCTTGTTCACTGCCCCTTCTCTCAAGGCCAAGGCTATTTTAATTAAATTATTTTCTTAGTAAGGTATGCATTTGTATTGTTTAATATTAAGTCTGCTAATAGCGTCTTAATTTTGTGTCTTGGCTGGATCTCTGGAACTTGGAATTCATTTGAAGCTAGTCAAGCTTAGATAACGATAATGATAATTAAATCTCATGCTTCAGTATCTAAGTATGATAATGCTTCAGGCATAAGGGGAGGGAGTTTTCTTCCGTCGATGCCACTTTCCAATTGGTTAGGTGCATTACAGTGATTTGAATGCATCTTTTCTTTCCTAATTCAACTGAAAACAATTACCAGAGGCTGGAAAGTTGGGTCAGGTCTGGAAATGATGACATCTGTAGTGTTGAATTAAAAATGACCTAAGCTACCATACGATCCAGCACTCGTGCTCCTTGGCATTTAGTCAAAGGCATTGAAAACTTACGTCCACAAATAACCTGCACAGGGAAGTTTATAGCACCTTTATTCATAAATGCCCAAACTTGGAAGCAACCAAGATATCCTTCAGTAGGTTAATAAATAAATAAACTATGATGCATCCAGACAATGGAATATAGTTTTTAAATTTTTACTTTAAGTTCTGGGATACATGTGCTGAACGTGCAGGTTTGTTACATAGGTATACATGTGCCATGGTGGTCTGCTGCACCTATCAACCCATCATCTAGGTTTTAAGCCCCGCGCGCATTAGGTGTATGTCCTAGTGCTCTCCCTCCCCCTTACCCCCAACTCCTCGACAGGCCCCGGTGTGTGATGTTTCCCTCCCTGTGTCCATGTGTTCTCATTGTTCAACTCCCACTTATGAGTGAGAACATACAGTGTTTGGGTTTTTGCTCCTGTGTTAGTTTGCTGAGAATAATGGTTTCGAGCTTCATCCATGTCCCTGCAAAGGACATGAACTCATTCTTTTTTTGGCTGCATAGTATTCCATGGTGTATATGTGCCACATTTTCTTTATCCAGTCTATCACTGATGGGCATTTGGGTTGGTTCAAGTCTTTAGTATTGTAAGTAGTGCTGCAATAAATATATGTCTGCATGTGCCTTTATAGTAGAATGATGTATAATCCTTTGGGTATATATCCAGTAATAGGATTACTGGATCAAATGATATTTCTGGTTCTAAATCCTTGAGGAATTGCCACACTGTCTTCCCCAGTGGTTGGACTAATTTACACTCCCACCAACAGTGTAAAAGTGTTCCTATTTCTCCATATCCTTGCCAAAATCTCTTGTTTCCAGACTTTTTAATGATTACCATTCTAACTGGCATGAGATGGTATCTCATTGTGGTTTTGATTTGCGTTTCTCTAATGACCAGTGATGATGAGCTGTTTTTCATGTTTCTTGGCCACATAAATATCTTGTTTTGAGAAGTCAGGCAATGGAACGTTATTCAGTGCAAAAAACAAAGGAGCTATCAGGCCATGGAAAGACATGGAGGGAAACTAAAAAAGAAAACATTTACCAAGGGCAAGAAGCCCATTAGAAAAGACTACATGCTGTACGATTTCAACCGCATCACATTTTGCAAAAGACAAAACCCGGGAGACAGTAGAAATGTCAGTGGCTTCCAGGAGCTGGGTTGGGGAGAGATAGGCAGAGCACAGAGGATTCTTTGGGGCAGTGAATCTACTCTGCATGATATGGTAATAGTGGGTACGTTGTCATTGTACATGTGTTCAAACTTGTAAAATGTGTAACACCAAGTGCGAACCCTAATGCCAACTTTGGTCTTTGGGTGATAATGATATGTAGAGATAGGTTCCTCAGTTGTAACAAATGCATATGGTTTAGCTCTGTGTCCCCACCCAAATCTCCTCTTGAATTGTAGTTCCCATAATCCCAGTGTGTCGTGCGGGGGAGGGACCCAGTGGAAGGTAATTGAATCATGGGGGCAGTTACTCTCATGCTGTTCTCATGAGAGTAAGTGAGTTCTCACGAGATCTGATGGTTTTATTAGGGGCTTTTCCAACCCTTTTGCTCAGCACCTCTCCATCGTGTTTGCTTCCCCTTCTGCCATGATTGTAAGTTTCCTGAGGCCTATCCAGCCCTTCATAACTGTGAATCAATGGAACCTCTGTACTTTACAAATTACCCAGTTTGGGTGTGTCTTAATCAGCAGTGTGAGAATGGACTAACACACACATGAACCCTCTGGTGCGGGATGTTGATAAGGAGGAGGGTTGTGTATGTGTGGCGAAAGGGATGTATGAGAAATCTCTGTACCTTCCTCTCAATTTTGCTGTGAACTTAAAACTGCTCTAAAAAACAAGGTCTGTTGAAAACAAAAGTCATATGCCCCTGTGACTAATATCAATAGCAGGCCAACACATTTTTGCCACAGGAGTTGGATGGGATAGGTATAAATCTACTATCTCCAGTTCGTCTTCTCCTCCCGATGTCTTTATCTACTCTTCAGTTTCTCTTTTGTCTTAGTTTGCATATTACCATTGCCTTTTCTCCACAATTTAAATAAACCAATGAAATTCCGGGCAATGTTTCTGTCTGCTTTAGGAAGTAAAATTCAGTGAGATCACTGATAGCGATTTTGATATTTTTATTTCCTAGTATCCATCTTAGTTTTGGTACTCTATTTTTGGAAAGGTGGAATACTGAGATGTGGGTAGATGTCTGCACATTCTTAGCCTACGGTGTAGATATAATAATTGCATCCAGATGGTCTAGTTTTCAGGTTTTACTTTTCTACCTGATGGTTTTTAATGATAGAGTTGGCCCTTGTAGCTGTTCTGCCAATGAAGAACCAAATCTTTGCTAAACTCTGTCCTATGTACTAAAGGTAGGAGTGAATGGACTCCAATGAGAAAGACAAATAAATCGTTATAATACCACTCAAAACAAGTGATAATGAAAGTACCAGCATAACTTATTTTATTGTGTTTTGCTTTATTATGCTTTGCAGATACTTTTTTTTTTTTTTAAATAAATTGAAGGTTTATGGCAACCGTATATTGAGCAGGTCTACTGGCACCATTTTTTCAACAGCGTGAGCTCATGTCATCTCTGTGTCACATTGTGACAATTCTAGCAATATTTCAACTTTTCTGTATTATCATATTTGTTATGGTGATCTGTGATCCGTGATATTTCATGTTACTATTGTTTGTGGCTCCATGAACCATGCCCATGTAAGATTTTAACCCTAATTGATGAAAGTGTGTGTTCTGACTGCCCCACAGACCAGCTATTCTCCTATCTCTCTCCCTCTCCTTGTGCCTCCCATTCTCTGAGACACAAAAATATTGAAATGAAGCCAGTTAATTACCCTACAATGGTCTCTAAGTGCTCAAGTGAAAGGAAGAGTTGCACATCTCACATTTTAAATCAAAAGCTAGAAATGATTAAGCTTAGTGAGGAACGCCTGTTGAAAGTGGAGACAGGCTGAAAGCTAGGTCTTTTGTATTATATAGTTGTTTTGAATGTGGAGAAAAATTTCTTGGAGGAAGTTAAAAGTGCTACTGCAGTGAAGACACATGATAAGAAAGTGAAACAACCTTCTTGCTGATGTGGAGAAAGTTTGAATGGCCTAGATAGAAGATCAAGCTGGTCACAGCATTCTCTTAAGCTAAAGCCTTATCCTGAGCAAGATCCTAACTCTTCAATTCTATGAAGGCTGGGGGCAATGCTGAAGAAGAAAAGGTAGAAACTAGCAGAGGTTGTTTCATGAGATTTAAGAAAAGATGCCATCTCTATGACATAAAAGTGCAAGGCAAAGCAGCAAGGGTGCTGATGGAGAAACGGCAGCAAGTTCTCCAGAAGATCTAGTTAAAATCATTGATTAAGGTGGCTCCACTAAGTAAAAGATTTTCAGTGTAAATGACACAGCCTTCTATTGGAAGAAGGTGCCTTCTAGGACTTTCATAGCTAGAGGGGAGACATCAATTTCTGGCTTCAAAGGACAGGCTGACTTTCTTGTTTGGGGGTAATGCAGCTGGTGACTTTAAGTTGAAGCCAACACACATTTACCACTCTCAAATTCCTAGGGCCCTTACGAATTATGGTTAATCTCCCCTGCCTGTGTTCTATAAACGGAACAACAAAGCCTGGATGACAGCAAATCTGTTTACAGCATACATCTGTTTACTGAATATTTTAAGCCCACTATTGAGATCTGTTGCTCAGAAAAAAAGATGCCTTTAAAAATGTTACTGCTTACTGACAATGTACCTGGTCACCTAAGAGCTCTGATGGAGACACACAAGAAGATTTATGTTATTTTCATGCCTTCTAATGCAGCATTCATTCCGCAGCCCATGGATCAAGGAGTAATTCTGGCTTTCAAGTCATACATTTTATAAGGCTATGGCTGCCAGAGATAGTGATTCCTCTGATGGATTTGGGCAAAGTAAGTTGAAAACCTTCTGGAAAGGATTCACCGTTCTTGATGCCATGAAGAACATCGGCAATTCACGAGAGGAGTCAAAATGTCAACATTAACAGGAGTGTGGAAGAAGCTGATTCCAGCCCTCATGGATGACTTTGAGGGGCTCAAGACTTTGGTGGAGGACGTCACCGCAGATGTGGTGGACACAGCAAGAGAACTAGAATTAGAAGTGGAGTCTCAAGAGGTGACTGAATGGCTGCAATCTCATGACAAAATATGGACAGAGGAAGAATTGCTTCTTATGGATGAGCAAAGAAAGTGGTTTCTTGAGATGGAATCTACTCCTGGTGAGGACATGTGAACATTGTTGAAATGACAACAAAGGATTTAGAATATTACAAAGACTGATTTGATGACGCAACAGCAGGGTGTGAAAAGATGGACTCCAATTTTGAAGGAAGTTCTGCTGTGGGTAAAATGCTATGAAATGGCGTTGCACGCTACAGAGAAATCGTTTGTCAAAAGAAGAGTCTATTGATGTGCGAACCTCATTGTTATCTTTTTTTTTTTTTTTTGAGATGGAATCTCACTCTGTTGCCCAGGCTGGAGTGCAGTGGTGCGATCTCGGCTCACTGCAAGCTCCTCCTCCTGGGTTCATGCCATTCTCCTGCCTCAGCCTCCCGAATAGCTGGGACTACAGGTGCCCACCACCACACCCGGCTAATTTTTCATATTTTTAGTAGAGCCAGAGTTTCACCGTGTTAGCCAGTATGGTCTCGATCTCCTGACCTCATGATCTGCCCGCCTCGGCCTCCCAAAGTGCTGGGATTACAGGCGTGAGCCACCGCGCCCGGCCTTGTTGTCTTTTTTTAAGACATTGCCACAGCCACCAGAACCTTCAGCAGCCCCACCTGGCTCAGTCAGCAGCCATCCACATGGAGCAAGACCCCCCCCAGTGGCAAAAAAGTTAGGTCTTGTTGAAGGTCCCGGTCATGATGATCAGTTTTAGCAATAAAGTATTTTTAAATTAAAGTGTGTACATAGTTTTTTTAGACATAATGTTGTACATTTGATAGACAACAGTATTGTGTAAATGTAACTTTTATATGCACTGGGAAACCAAAAACAAAAAAAGTGTGACTCACTTTATTGTGATTATTTGCTTTATTGTGATGATCTGGAACCAAACCCATATTATCTAGAAAATATGCCTGAATGCACTAGATATATGTGACACACTTAAAATGTGTGAATTATACAATACATAAAGCCCACTGCTTCATGACAGTCAACAGTTTTATGGTTCTAGGGTTATGTTTAAAATGTGACAACTTCAAACCAATTAATCCTGACTGATTAAACAAATTGTGTGATCTCAGTAGTCATGTTTTAGGTTTAAATTCACTGTCATTTGACTGGAAGGAAACCCTGTTTGCAGAATAGATAGCGGCTGCTGTGTAATGCCTCTGTAATTCAGAATCACATTTTATTTCTTTTGTCTGATTATAAACAAAGGATTGCTAATAATTCACTGAAATATATTAGTTGTGGATATGTTAATTGCAAGTGACAGAAAGCCTACTCAAACTAGGTTAAGCAAAATGGGGAATTTATTGGTTCATAAAACTGGGAATTCCAAAGGTGGTGCTGCTTTCAGCATGACTGGCTCTAGGATTTAAACAGAGCCACGGCCATAAATTGTTTTCTACTTCTCAGCTGTGCTCTCCTCTCTGCATCCTCAGCTTGCTCCCTTCTTTGATGGAAGTTTGGCTGCCAGAAACCCTAGGCGTGTGTTTTCTCTCTCAACAAACCCAGGAGAAAGAGATTCACTCCAAACTCCTTCAGAAGTGTAAGCATTTTCTGTGATTGGTTTAGTGGCATTAGATACTCATTTCTAAGCAAGTTACAATGCAGTGCCATGAGACGGTCTGACCAGCCAGGCCTTAATGAAAGACCCACCTCAACTTAGAATAGAATCAACCCACTCATCCCCATGTACTCCCAGTGAGGATAGGTGGAAATACAGCTTGTGGTATCAGAGAAAGAGGGAATGAATTCTTGAAAAGCAGAAAAACGAATTTCTACAATCATTACCAAAACACAGATCTTTAGGAATCAATTCAGTTTTTCTGTGAGGTATGACTCTTCTGTGCCTGTTTTTGTTTTAAATTTCTTTTCTTGATAGTATTTCTTTGGCTTTTATTTGTTAGGATTATAGTATTTCTTTGGCTTTTACTTGTTAGGATTATAGCATTTCTTACTTATTTTCTGTCACTATTGCCGGTAAAGACTTAGAAGCATCGCAACAACAACAGTAGAGCTGGGAACGTGCTCCAGAGGATGAAGGAAGCAATGATTCCATTTGGGGTGGAAATTCCATAGAAAATCTTTTTTCAGATGTCAGTCACGTCCATCAGAGATAAGCTCGGTGTGTTTATATGGCCAGGGACTTTGACCTGGAGTCTGCCTGTCTTTACAACCCTCTTAAAGAAAGTCCACTGAGTTATTCCAGAGTAAACTGTGCTTCTCAATAGCTCATAAAAAATAAGCAGCATTTTATAGGATGCCTTTTCCTCATGGAAGATGTAATGTGTGAACACACTTCTGAATTTTATAAGAATCTGTCCAGGAAATCTGGCTTATAATGTGCTAGAATTCTACACCTTCCAAATGTGTACAATTTATATTTGTGGTTGAATTCCTTTGTAGTTTTTTTTTTTTTTTTTGCAAGTATGTCATGGCTGGGTTCCTACTTTTGAATTTCTTCTTCTATTTCCCCACTCACTGTTTTTGATTGAATTCTGTATGCCTCTGACCTCATTCAAATGGTGTTTTTTTTTTAAAATAAAAAATATAAAAACTTCTGTTTGAATGTGTGCATCACCCCATCCACCCCCACCAATAAAGCACTTCTAAATATAGGACCCAGTCTGACTCGGTAGGAAATTTTGTGATTGTTCGAACTCCACAGGTGGTCCAAGGCAGATGGGAAAATCCTACCTCTGGGGCATTTGATGATGTGCAGAGAACACGTCAACCAATGTACCTACACGTTCTAAAGGCTGTGTTACGGTTGAAACGCAGGTGAGAATGTGAATACAATAGTTTGGTTCCCTGACGATACATTTTTATTTTTAAAGGGATTTCTTTCATGTTTCACTTAGGGGAATGACATTTTAGTCCTTGGACTGCCTGAGGGAACGTGCTTATATGATGGATTGAGAGATAATATTACTGTCTTGGGGGACGGTCTTACTTGTACTCCGTGAATGTTATTTGCTTTTGGGGAATCTTGATGGAACATTTATCTTTATAATCATTTTACTTACCATTCTGGTAAGTGCTACAGCTCTGTCTGATGTAAATATGGGGTGTTCATTACAGGAAAGTTGTTTTTATTTTATTTATAAATACTTTTTTTAACACTTCGGGGCCTGAAAAATATTTTATGACATTCTGGTTACCAATGTGTACAAATAAAGTAAGCAGGAGTATATCGTTGTTTCAGTACCTCTCCCATTGAGAGCAGCACAAATGTCCTCTCCTATCTTGATTGTATACAGTCAGCCTCCGTATCTGTGGGTTCTGTGTCTGTGGATCCAACCTACTGTGGTTAGAAAATATTTGGAAACAAAAAGTCTGTACTGAACAGGTAAAGACTTTTTCGTCATTATTTTCTAAACTATACAGTATAACAATGATTTATATAACATTTAAATTGTATTAATCATTACAAGTAATCTAGATATGATTTAAAGCATACAGAAGGGTGTGCCTACGTTACATGTAAATATGACACTATTTTCTATCAGGGACATGAGCATTCTCAGATTTTGGTTTCCACAGATTTTGGTATCTGCAGGGAGTGCTGGAACCAATTCCCCACTGACACCAAGGGACAACCATATATTAAAAATGCATAGAACACATCTGATCACATAAAAGTATACATGTATATTCATGTGTATGTATACACACATAGACACACACAGTATACTTCAAGGAAAAGAAGAAGAGCATCGTCTCACCAGAGCCATCACAGTAGCCTCCTTTTATCTACCTGGGTCTGTTCTCACCTGCCAGTGTCCCATTACCTACAGAATAGCTTGTTATCATGAGTAAGAGCTGTAGATCAGCTAGTTTCTCATTTTATAACTTTCCAGTGTTTTTCCATTGTACTCGTTAGATAACATCTCCACCATGGCCCACAAAACCATACCCAATTTATCTCCTGTGTACATCATGTCTGAAATCGTGTTCTATCACATTATCACACATTTAATGAGCTTCTCAGTCATACTGGCTGCCTGACTATTTTTCAAACTCTAGCCAGGACTTTGTTTCAAGCCTTTGAACTTATTGATACCTTTTTTTAGAACACCTGCTTCCAAATTCTTCCCAAGTGTATCAGTGAGATATAGCCAAACAATGATGTAGAACAAATGTTTACAAAATGTGTGCAGCATAAAAATCAGCATTTCTGTAGCTCATATGTCACTGGGAGGCTGAGGGGCAACTGGAAACTGGCTCATGCAGGCTGGGCTCAGCGAGGTGGCTCTTCTGGCCCTCCCTGGGCTCACTCCCATATCTGCAGTCAGTCAGCTCCTCTGCAGGTGGCTCTGTTCCGCCCACCTATCATCTGGTCCTCAGGGTCAGAAGGTTGCCCTTCCATGTTCTTCTTACAGCCATAGACGGCAATGCACAAGACTGCTTGGGAACCAGCTTAGAGTCATGCCTGCTTTATTCTGTTGACCAAAGCATGACCCATGGGTCTAATTCAGAGTCAAGGGATGGAGAAATATCCCCTGCCCCTTTTCTGGGAGGAATTGGAAAGTCACAGTAGCAAGGGTTGTGGGTACTGAGAGGTGTAAAGGATCAGGTCCACTGTTTCAAGCTACCACACCTCTTCTCTTCCGCTCTGGTCATTCAGTTTTTAGTTCATTTGAGACACCTCACAGAAGTAATTCTCATCCTTACATTGCACCGAGGATATCTCTGCACATCGCTGTATTTTATTTCCTCAAATCATCTTGTCTACATATGCACTATCTGTGTTCCTCCCACCTCACTAGAATATAAGATCCATAAATCTACCCTGAGGAACTGGAGCTGTGTAGGTACAAGATAAGCACTCAGTGCAGTGTTGTTGAATGGATGATAGGTTTAAATGTCAGTTCCTGTTCACATTAATTTTTGCATATTATCTGATTTCACTTAGAATTAATGAGGAGATTAGGTTTCTAGTCTAGAATCTGCTTTTTACATGATCTGTGTCTTGGAGCAAGTTACCTCTTTATCACATTTGCTTCATCCTATGTGAAACAAAGCTATTAACCTATATAGGTTCTACTTTGCTTTCAGCTCTACCTGTCTGTGATTATAAACCTTGAGTCTATTGAACAAGGTATATTTGCATTGCGTTCATTCCTGAGTGCCATGGGAAGTGGTATTTCCACAAACTAAGCAGTAGTCCCAGATATTGCAAGCCTTCTCAGCAAGTGTCAGTGAAGTCCCTACTATGTACAGAGGCCATATTAGAGAGGGGAGGGGGAGTCCGTGGATGGTAGGGAGGCAACGTTTCTGATACCGGGAACTTACAGGAATAGCAAATGTGAAACGTCAGGATAAAAAGGCAAAGTGCCCAGTACTGAGCGAGAACATCCACAGGACTTAGGAGAGCTTTGCACACATTACTACAATGCTAAGTATGATTGCTTGCTACCATCATTTTGGGCTATGCATATATTCTCTAATCTTAGTGAGTAATTATTTAGCCACTTTTTGAGTAAAGGCCATGCTTTCCAATAGTCTATATATTTTGGCTTAATATACAGTGTGTGATATATCCCTTTTTACATTTTCCTCATAGAAACCAAAAGCAACTTACTGTGCATGACTGAGGATCTCTCTTGATTTTCACTCCTGACAGCCATGAAAACAACATATTAATTTCCCCTGGACATTGATGTGACGTTAATGGTCATTTAGCTGGCCATCTATGTGATAACTGTCAAGAAAATCTCTTGACTCACCTTAAATGTGCAAATCACATGGAAGTGAATCATCATCTTAAATGGGGCCATATGGCTTTTGGGGTTGCTAAGCCAAATCAGCTTTAAAAAGCTTTTAAACCCCCTTCTGCATAACCAGGGAAAGTGCTGGGAAGCACCCCATGGTTGTGGCTCTAAACTATTCCTGTTTGCTTAACATCCCCTCCATGTCAAAGTGATATATGCTCTTGCACTGCCGGCTTACACGGGAACCATGGAAGTCAAAAGCAAGCCCCTTGGTTTTCTGTTGGCATGCCTTGGAAATCTATCAAAGTGAGGCCTCTAAGGACGTACCTTAGTGTGACACTAAATGATACATAACAGGGGATTGCCTAATTTCATGATGATACGTGCAAAGATGAGGCAAAGAGAAAAGCATGAGTGAGTTGTAACTGAAATTATACAAACTTTAAAAACCCTACAAGTATTAAGGAATTTGATATTTTTAAAAAATGCATGTCAAGAGGAGTAAGTTCCCCGTGACGTTTGATCCCAGCTGCGTTTCTCTGCACCTCCCAATGCTTTAAACGGTGTGAAGCACAGACTTTACATCAGCACAATGCCAATTTATTTTAGTCTACAATACTCAGTATTGAGCAAGTGAAGGAAAAACATCTTCCTTTCCAAAGTGGGCCTTAATTCCTTGGTGACAATTGCTGGTTCTCCCCAAAAGCCAAAACTGCAATCTTTCAGTGTTTGTCATCAATAATATTTTTTTTTAACTCACCCTTCACATCTTTACTGCTTCCTACTCCCCACCCACTTTTCAGCACTTTTAAAATCAGTCCAAAACCTTTGCTAGCCTTCAAGTGTCTGCGACCTGATTTATTTCATGGATCTATTAAAACATACTTGGACCCAATGTATGTGACCAGTTTTACTTGTCTTTCTTCTATGCTTGTAATAGAATTTTTATAGTACAATAAAATATCTGGAATCATCACATTTTTTTTTATCTTCTGTTTCCTTGAGTTGGGATAGTTTTGCCAGGATGCCATTGAAGAAAGTTACTTCACCGTGATGGTGCTAGGAAGAAAACCAAACAAACAAAAAGTCCAGGATTCTTGCAGCTTCTAAGCCTGAAGGTTAGAGAGACTCCAACCACTGAGTTTCCCTGATTTTTTTACATACTCTCATTTCTAAATGATTAACCTTTTTTTCCCCACAGTGATTAGTTTTATAGAATGTGTATTTTGACTTCTGGAAGAAAATTCAGAAAACCTGAACCTCATAGGGCTCTCTATAACGTCCGTACCTCCATGTGGCATCAATTTGGGAATTTACCCGGGTGTCCATCCTCCTGTCTCTTCCTCTTCCTCCTCAACCTTCTCCTCCTCACTGCTATTGAATAGACAGCACATGTACATGAAAACAATTACAAACTACAAAGGTTTTTACTAATAAAATAGTCCTCTTTCTTGTGTCTTCCAGAAATCCTGCTTTGAAGCTGTGTCCTTTGTCTGCATCTTCTTTCTGAGACCCACTTTTGCACACAAAGACCTATAATCCTTGCTCCATCTTCACAAACGTTCACATAGCACACACAATTTTGCGTCTTGCTTTGAGTCCATGAAAAATGCATCTTACATAGCATTTCCATGTCATAACATGTAGAGCTAGCTCATTCTTTTTAATAGGTACAAATAACTTTATTGGGCATATGTACTGTAATTTATTTAACCAGTCTCCTACTAGGGTATACCTAGCTTGTTCCCGAACTTTATTTCATATCATGCCACAAAAAGTATTTTGTGCACATATCATATTTTATGTATGTATACATATATGTCTCCTGAATGCTTAGAAGTTGAGCCAAAGAGATTGCCAAATTCTATAGACCAATCGGATTATCCTGTGAAATGGAAGATTTCCAAAATAAAAGTAATGCCATAGTACTTAGAATAGGCAAGAGTAGTATTTCAAATGGCAATAATTTGGGAGTGCCTTTTAGTTTTTCTTGCTACATCTTGGTCCATCTAGAAGGATGATCCATGGAACCTGGGAAGAGAGGGCCATATCTTCCCACTTCCAAGTCAGCTATTTTTTTACTCCCTAAAATCAGATGGACATTACATTCAGTAGTTTCTTACAATTATATTCTGCAGAGTTTTGGCGAATATTTTAATGTTACACAAATTAAGACATGTCTTACAATCAGTGGGGTTTAAATTCTAATAAAACGTGCTTTTTATAATGGAAATCAACAAATTTTTGTGGTTTAGAAAGAAAAAAACTTTGTTAGTCTTTTTTCAAATATGTTATTTAGATAAATTTTCAATTTAGTGCAAAATCTTTAGGTTAATAACTCAATACTATTTTTATTATCAATGCTGTATTTTACTGTCAGTTGGACCCATCTTGAATTTTTTTTTTGTTTTTTTTTTGTTTTGTTTTTTGTTTTTTGTTTTTTTTTTTTTTTTTGAGACAGAGTCTAGCTCTGTCGCCCAGGCTGGAGCGCAGTGGCCAGATCTCAGCTCACTGCAAGGTCCGCCTCCTGGGTTCACGCCATTCTCCTGCTTCAGCCTCCCGAGTAGCTGGGACTACAGGCGCCCGCCACCTCGCCCGGCTAGTTTTTTGTATTTTTTTAGTAGAGACGGGGTTTCACCGTGTTAGCCAGGATGGTCTCGATCTCCTGACCTCGTGATCCACCCGTCTCGGCCTCCCAAAGTGCTGGGATTACAGGCTTGAGCCACTGCGCCCGGCCTCTTGAATTTTTTAAGAGATGAATTGCTACTCATTCTTGTGCTTATTTATTAAGCAGTCAGAATTATCCATTTAAATATGCATCAGGTCTTGCACTCTCAAAATTTTTCATGTTTTACATTTTCTCACTTCTCTTTGAATTAATTCTAACTGATTTATTTGCAAATAATTCCCCTCATTAGAGGGGGAGAAAAGCTTCATGAGGTGAGGTTTCTTTTTTTTCTTTCTTTCTTTCTTCTTTCTTCTTTTTTTTTTTTTTTTTTTTTTTGCTATCACTGTACCTTCAGTGACTGGCTTGGAATAAACACTTGATAAATAAATATATGTTGAGTGAATATATCCTGTGGCCCCATCATAGTTCCTAAAACCAAAAACAAAAAAAAACAAAAAACCCAAAAGCCAGTTTCACTCCAAATGCTGATTGAATAACAGAATCAATTCTATTTCGTTGGAATGCTATTTTCAGAAAGAAGGAATGGAATGTACGAAGCCATTGCAAAGTGCAGCATGGATTTTCATTTTTCTTGAAGCCTTCTTCCAAAGCAGATTTCCTCTGTTCTGAAATTATTGATGTTTGATGATATGGATGATGCATGCTCTAGGAATTTTACCACCATCACCATCCTCCAATAGAAGGGATACGTTGTAGATAATTGATGTTGTCATTTAAGGGTTGCCCACACATCTTTGGAAGCCATGATGAGAATATGCCATTGACTACCCTTTTGATCTGACTCTCCTGGCCCTGAACACTGCCCCCTTCTTCCTCAACCTCCATTCCTGGCCTTCTCCCTGCTATTCGGAGTTTGTATATACCTCTTCCTTTCACGCCTTGGGTTTGGAGACATTCTACCCTCATTCCTTTTGTGGATTCTTGAGATGTCCAGATGTCTTCAATATTCTTTTTCTTTCTTTTCTCTCGCTATAACACAACCATATCTTCACATGGTCAACCTGACCACTGTGAATAAAAGACTTGACTTTTTAGCTTCTCTTTTGCATGAATGATGTCAGATGCTGGTGGTCTGTTCAATGGAAATATGACTGAAGATGATGCTTGCAATTTTCAAAGTGGACCATGACAAGGAGGGGGTGAGGTCTCAGGACCTCCTTCCTCCTCCATGCTGGTTAGAAAATGAGCTGTCCTGGACTGTGTGGATGAAGGAGGACAAAACAGTAATGACAGTGAAGCAAAAACACAGGACTCCCAAGCCCTGTCGCCATTGAGCTCCGGGCTGCTTGCATCCCAGCAGCCTGAGGAGAAACAGACAGCTGTCTTGTTTAAGCCTCTGTGATTTCTGGTCTTTGCTGCAGCAGATGCAACTTTCTTCTAAGCGATCTTCTCACCCATCATTTACACAGCCAGTGAAAAAGAACAGAAGCACAATTCTGTGTCCTGTTCACTGGACATGTTGCCAGACTCTTACAAGATTCATGAGAAACAGGGGCAGGAAGTGGAATAACGTTTGGAGGCATTTACCACTTAACCGTGCACCTGTGGGAACAGCACTATGAAAAGTGGGTAATTGGTAGGAGGATGCGCCTTGCATGGTGATTGTATTAGAAGGGACTTGGTGGAGGCAAGCGTGCTGGAACGATCTGTTCCAGTCGGGGCGGTGTCAGAATGTGGCGTTCCTGACATGGTGGTCCTTTGTGTCTCAGGAGCAAAGTGGCAAAATGGCAAGGATGGGGGCTGCTCATCTCAACCTCACAAATGAGACGGCACCTGGAGAAACACATTTCATCCCAGACACCTCATTAGCAGAGAGACACAGATAAATTGGACAGCGTTTGGAGAAGAATAAAAAAAATTCAAAATATGAAAAGAACAACACATTAAGCAAGGTACTGAAGGAACTGATTTATGAAGAAAGATTAAAGGAACTAAATATGTACTCCTGGCTAAGTGGTGTCTAAAAGAGAACATCATAGAACATATTTGAGAGGGTAGAAACAAGACCCATGAAAAGGGATGATTTAATTCAGTCTCAGAGGGGAGTGAGTAAAAACAATGAAATTCAGAAAAGAGAAATGTACTATAAAAGTCTAGGGAACAATCCCGGAGATGAAATCTGTTTGATCACACTAATCTTGCAGCAGGAGACTCACTACTTAATGGACTTAATCCTACTGGTAAGAACAGAATAAATGTTTTTGTGTTGAGCCACGATAACTCTGTCTGCTCGCCGAGGGACTGCGGCTGTAGATTTGCTCAGCCACCCATGACGACAAGCTTTGGTCCACCTGCCCACAAGTAATCAAGCAGGCAACCAAAGGAGATCAGCTAGTTGTCCTGGAGAATGTATATTACCTGCATCACTGTTCTTTCTCTAGGGTGTTGGTTGACTGGTTGAAATATGTGTGGGGGTCTACATGGGATAGGAGCAGGAGATAGCAAGAAGGACAGCTGGAAGTGAGTATTTATTTGTATACTTGAATCATTTGTTCTTGCATATACAGGTAGGTACCAATTGTCCATCCCTTCCCCCATGTATTACTCCGTTTTCATGCTGCTGATAAAGACATACCTGAGACTGGGTGATTTATAAAGAAAGAGGTTTAATGGACTTACAGTTCCACGCGGCTGGGGAGGCCTCACAATCATGATGAGAGGCGAAAGGCATGTCTTACACGGCGGCAGACAAGGGAGAATGAGAGCCAACTGAAAGGGGAAACCCCTGATAAAACCATCAGATCTCGTGAGACTTATTCACTGCAGTGAGAACAGTATGGGGTAAACCACCCCCATGATTCAAGTATTGCCCACTGGGTCTCTTTACAACATGTGGGAATTATGGGAACTACAATTCGAGATTTGAGTGGGGACATAGCCAAACCGTATCACCCCACAAAATAAAGAACTTCTGACTGATGTCTCCCACTTGTTTAAAAAAAGGAAAGGAAAAGATGAGTACTTCTAAGCCGTTCGAAGCACTGCAGGAAGGTTTCTTCTGTTTTAAACCCCAGATCATGTATCACAAGGCACAGCTGAAGAAGGGTGTTCTGATCATGCTTTCAGGAGGAGTACCAACGAGTAATCTTGTAGCTGCTTTCCATTTGGGGATATGATTCCAGAAGCAAATAATTAATATATTAAAATTAAACATGATTTGGATTTATAAAATGAGTATAACATGGTGAAACCCCATCTCTACTAAAAATACAGAAAAAATTAGAGTGATGGTGGGTGCCTGTAGTCCCAGTTACTTGGGAGGCTGAGGCAGGAGAATGGCGTGAACCTGGGAGGCAGAGCTTGCAGTGAGCCGAGATCGTGCCACTGCTCTCCAGCCTGGGCGACAGAGCAAGACTCTGTCTCAAGAAAAATCAATCAATCAATCAATCAATCAATCAATAAAAAATATAAATAAATAAATAAAAATGAGAAAAAGCCCCACAATTCACCTTTCATCCACCTTCTCTGTCAGCTCCATCCTATTTCAGGCCTGTTTTCTTCCATTTCTTCTATTTGTCTTAAGGCATTTATGTTTACACCAGAGTAGGTTCCCAGTAATTACAAGCTTAACATTTACAATTGTGAATATGTATTGACGAGTGATTCACATCTGGAGATTATAAACATGTTGAGTGATTCTGGAGCACAATTGAGTCATGCTGGTTAGCGATTGAGCTCAGTCTCCTCTGGGGGCTGAAAAGGGCCCTCAAAGAAGACTGTGGCTTAACCCCTAGAATCTGTAGAAGTGCTGCTTTAGGTGGTGAAAGGAACTTTGAATATGGAATTAAGCGAATGATCTTGATATATGGAATTTTTCTGAATGATTTATGTAAATCCACAGAAATCACAAGCATTCTTATAGAAGGGAAATAGCAGGGTCAGAGTAAGAGATGGAGACTAATAAGGCGAGTTGGCTGAGTGATATGGGGCCACCAGCCAACAAGTCTGGGCAGACATCAGAAGCCATGAAGGGAGAGTAAGTGGCTCCTCCCCGGTGCCTCCAGGAGGAGCTCAGGACTGTCTGCACCAGGATTCCAATCTACTGAGACTCATCTTGAACTTCTGACCTTCAGAGCTATAACCTGGTTAATTGCTGTTGGTTTGAGGCACCAAGCATGTGATTTCATTTTTTATATCAGCGATAGGAGAATTGTATACCCCCTGGCCAGCATCCTGATCTCACTGAAGGTATGTTTCATTGTTTGTTTTGTTGTCACACTTTGTGGTGACACAAACTTGGCTGCTTTGTGGAAACTGCCCATTGAATAGGGATGGTGAGAGCCGAGAAGGCCTGAGGTGCATGTCAAGGTATCACATTTGAATTTTAATGGAAATGTGACTCAGGAGAAAGCTAGGCATCTGCACAAGTACAAACCCTTCCATATTTACAGCTTTGGGAATGCATTTCCTGAGGTCTCTGGAGTGAGTGTTTTTTTTTTGTTTTGTTTTATTTTTAACTTTTAAGTTCGGGGTACATGTGCAGGTGTGTTACATAGGTAAACTTGTGTCATGGGGGTTTGTTGTACAAATTAGCTCATCACCCAGGAAATAAGCCTAGTACCCATTAGTTATTTTTCCTGATCTTCTCCCTCTTCCCACCCTCCACCCTCCCTTAGGCCCAGTGTGTGTTGTTACCCTCTATATGCCCATGTGTTCTCATCATTTAGCTCCCACTTATAAGTGAGAACATGTGGCATTTAATTTTCTGTTCCTGGCATTAGCTTGGCCTCTGGCTCCATCCATGTCCCTTCAAAGGACATGATCTCATTCTTTTTTAAGGCTGCATAGTATTCCATGGTGTATATGTGCCACATTTTCTTTATTCAGCCTATCATTGATGGGCATTTAGGTTGATTCCATGTCTTTGCTGTTGTGGGTAGTGCTGCAATGATAGGTTTTACTCTAGCTGAAATTGCTATGTACATACTGCTTTTAAATTCTTTATTTCATTTGATTTTTTATTAGCATTTTCCAACTTATTTCATGGCCTTTACACCTATATCCTACTGTGATGTGAGGGATTAATATATTTTGACTGTGTGAAGTCAGTGGACTTTGTTTATGATTCATGGTATCTATCTCATATCTTCTTGTTTTTAACATGCATAGCCATTTACTGAGTCTTCTATCCTTTCCCTGTTGATTTGGAATGCCACCTTCATCATGTTATGTACCTGCATTAGTCAAGATAAGCTAGGCTATGGTATTGTAACAAATAAGCCTTGAAGATCATTGCTGTGTATGATGGCCTGAACGTTCACTCCCAAGTTCATATGTTGAAATTCTAACTCCATGTCACGTTATTAGGAGGTGGGACTTTGGGGGATAGGTTATGAGGGTGGAGCCCTCAGGAATGGGATTAGTGCCCTGTGGACCTCAGAGAGCTCTATTCTTCTTGCCATGTGAGCCTTCAACGAGAAGTCAGTTGTCTACAGCCTGGTAGAGGGCTCCCCTAGAACCTGACCATGCTGGTACCCTGATGGCAGACTCAGGCTCCAGAAGTGTGAGAAGTAAACCTCTGTTTTTTGTAAGCCACCCAGTCTGGGGTACATTTTGGTAGCAGCCTAAAGTGACTAAGACACTGTAGCAAAAAAAAAAACCCTGAATGTGTCCCACAAGCACAATCTAAGGTAGGTCACACTTTCATCTTAATGTTATTCTATCTGTAGCAGATGGCCTTGAAGGCAGTCACAGGATGGAAGGCGTGACTGTAAGGTCTAAGGCTGGAGGTGGCTTACATGGTTCCCATCACATTCAGGAGGCAAAACTCAGCTGCACGTCCCCAACCTAACTGCAGAAGAGGCTGGGAGCTTTTGTAATGGTGTGAATGGAGACAGGAAGCACTAAGGTGAACACATAGCCGTGTCTCTGCCATAGTACAATGTGTGCCTGGTTCTGCTGCTAGACCCTCTATTTTATTCCGAAGAACTATTTTGCTATTCTTATTTCAGCACAATTCTCCTTTAATTACTATTATTATAATTCTGCAGGACATTTTGACATATAATAGGATGAATCTTTCTCTATTATGTTTTTCTTTCCACCTCTCCCAATTATTTTTCGCTTTCCTCTTGCAAAATTATTTTTCAAATTTATCAAGATATACCCCCACCCCCACTCTCTCTCTCTCTCTGTGTCTCACACACACACACACACACACATGCATCTCATTGGTATTTTGATTGGAAATGTGTTATATTCTACTTTCATTCTGAGGAAATAGCAATCTTTTTATATTTCTCATCTTTGTGCTAGATGCTTCTAAAATGACCAATTTGAAATCCCTTTGAAAGAATTCCAGGAACATTCAACATGTGATAAAAATTAATGAAATTTTGAAAAATCAAACTTGGAAAATCCGTGTCAGCAAATCACGCAACTGCCCGGTCACTTCTGCATTTGAGGAATCAATTGAGACAGCTCCTTACATGCCAATCATCTCCACAAGTGCCTCAGTGACGGTTAATAACGCGTGGAACGCGCGGCCCCCGCGCAGCCAACCAATGACAGAGCTCCGGCCTGCCCTGCGGCTGCTCCGCTTTCAAATGTGTTGAAACATTGGCGATCTTCTCTGCAGGTTCCTGAACTGTGACTCCAAAACAAATGGATGGATTTGAGTGCGTGGCCACCTTCTTTCTCTTCCTCATAAAACTGCATCCCTGCTATGCAGAACGTGGGCGTCCTGGGCTGCGTGGAACGTGGGCGTGGCAGCGTCTGACACTCTTGGCTTTTTCCCTTCGCGTAAACTGTGATTAGGCCGAGCGCGGGGGCTCACGCCTGTAATCCCAGCACTTTGGGAGGCCGAGGCGGGCGGATCGTAAGGTCAGGAGATCGAGACCATCCTGGCTAACACGGTGAAACCCCGTCTCTACTAAAAAAAATACAAAAAACTAGCCGGGCGAGGTGGCGGCGCCTGTAGTCCCAGCTACTCGGGAGGCTGAGGCAGGAGAATGGCGTGAACCCGGGAGGCAGAGCTTGCAGTGAGCTGAGATCCGGCCACTGCACTCCAGCCTGGGCCACAGAGCGAGACTCCCTCTCAAAAAACAAACAAACAAAAAACACAAAAAGTAAACTATGATTATTGTTAAAATGCCTCACTCACATTAGTAGCAGATTGGCTTTATTCTGCATGTTAATAACATATATTGTAAAGTTTTCTACCATTCTGATGATTTCATTTATTTCCTTAATATGGATGAAACTCCATTGCCTCTCCTTAGTTCCTGATGAAAATCATAATAAAGCCACTATGTATTGAGCAGTGTTATATGTCAGCACTGTTTTAGTGACTTTATTTGTATCCATTTCTTTAATTCTCAAATCCATACCTTAGTGATGCTAGTGTTGTTTTCATTTTGCAATTGAGGAAACTGCTGCATCCACTTTAAATAAATAGCTCAAAGTCTCTCAGATTTAAAGCAGACAGCACATGTAACACCCCGCACTGGCTCTGTCCCCACTCTCCTGTTGCCACGTGAGAGAGACTCCCTCCTCTTTGGCTAACATACGAACACATGTGGAGCTGTTCTTTCCACCAGTAATTTCATTATGTATGATTGGACGGCTGGAGATCTTTTTAACACCATCTGAGAACACGCCAGTCTTTTCTAGACTAAGAATATCCTTTGAAATCATCCAGTGGTTCCAATCTGCAGATTGGAGCCAAGCCCCATGGAGCCTAGTCTAGGCCATCTGGTTCCTTCCTCCTCTTTAGACCAATGGGTTGGCCAAGAAGTGCTCTCCCCTGGGGTGGCGGAGGTGCCATAAGGCAAGTCCAACCACCCCAGCCTATGTCTGGGTGGCTTGCTTCATACTTGCCACGTCCCAGAGGCCAAAGCAAGTCACATGGCTAAGCCTAAAGTCAAAGGGAGGGGGAGTAATTCCCACCCACCATGAGGCCAAAGGAAGTCACATAGCTACGTTTGAAGGTCGTGAAAGTGGCAAATTATGCCTCTTGCATAGAAAGAGTGGAAAGGAGGCTATTCTTTTTTTTTTTTTTTTTTTTTTTTTTGAGACAGAGTCTCACTATGTCGCCCAGGCTGGAGTGCAGTGGCCTGATCTCGGCTCAGTGCAACCTCTGCCTCCCAGGTTCACACTATTCTCCTCCCTCAGCCTCCCAAGTAGCTGGGACTACAGACTCCCACCACCACACCCAGCTAATTTTTTGTATTTTTGGTAGAAATGGGGTTTCACCCGGCAGCAAAAGCCAAAATTGACAAATGGGATCTCATTAAACTAAAGAGCTTCTGCACAGCAAAAGAAACTACCATCAGAGTGAACAGGCAACCTACAGAATGGGAGAAAATTTTTCAATCTACTCATCTGACAAAGGGCTAATATCCAGAACCTACAAAGAACTCAAACAAATTTACAAGAAAAAAACAACCCCATCAAAAAGTGGGCAAAGGATATGAACAGACATTTCTCAAAAGAAGACATTCATACAGCCAACAAACACATGAAAAAATGCTCATCATCACTGGCCATCAGAGAAATGCAAATCAAAACCACAATGAGATACCATCTCACATCGGTTAGAATGGCGATCATTAAAAAGTCAGGAAACAACAGGTGCTGCAGAGGATGTGGAGAAATAGGAACACTTTTACACTGTTGGTGGGATTGTAAACTAGTTCAACCATTATGGAAAACAGTATGGCGATTCCTCAAGGATCTAGAACTAGATGTACCATATGACCCAGCCACCCCATTACTGGTTATATACCCAAAGGATTATAAATCATGCTGCTATAAAGACACATGCACACGTATGTTTATTGTGGCACTATTCACAATAGCAAAGACTTGGAATCAACCCAAATGTCCATCAGTGACAGACTGGATTAAGAAAATGTGGTACATATACACCATGGAATACTATGCAGCCATAAAAAAGGATGAGTTTGTGTCCTTTGTAGGGACATGGATGCAGCTGGAAACCATCATTCTCAGCAAACTATCACAAGAACAGAAAACCAAACACCGCATGTTCTCACTCATAGGTGGGAACTGAACAATGAGAGCACTTGGACTCAGGAAGGGGAACATCACACACCGGGGCCTATCATGGGGAGGGGGGAGGGGGGACGGATTGCATTGGGAGTTATACCTGATGTAAATGACGAGTTGATGGGTGCTGATGAGTTGATGGGTGCAGCACAGCAACATGGCACAAGTATAAATATGTAACAAACCTGCACGTTATGCACATGTACCCTAGAACTTAAAGTATAATAATAATAAATAAAATAAAATAAAATAAAATAAAAAAAACACTGAGCACTACAAAAAAAAAAAAGATGGGGTTTCACCGTGTTAACCAGGATGGTTAACCTGACCTCGTGATCCGCCCGCCTCGGCCTCCCAGAGTGCTGGGATTACAGGCGTGAGCCACTGCGCCCGGCCAAAAGGAAGCTATTCTTTTAAGCAAGAAGCAGTATGAACAATCTGTATCAATCTCTAGGGTTTGCTATTAAGTAAAAACATTAGTACTGAAAATAAGAGAAAGCTATGACTTTATGTTAGCAATAAACTAGAGACAGAAATTGCATCTGGGGAGATATTGGGTGGAAGAGGAAGAAAGATCTTACTAGTCTTTGAAACTTTTTGACAACTTCATTTTTTTTTTTTTTTTTACCTTGTACTCCTTTAGTAAAAACTATAGCAATCAAAAACTTTCAAAGTAAGGATGAATTGTGACCAACTATTTATTAGCCTTTTCTTTCTATTACTACACAATGTGATTTAAAATTTCTAACTTTTGAGCCATGTTTAACTGAAGGTCTAATAAAAAAATTAACTGTTCCCCACTGAACAAAAGGCTCACAGGTTTCAAAAACGGAAATATTTATTTATAAAAGAGAAAATTTGTAAGAATACTCTGATCAACTAATAATCAAAGAGGTTGACTTAAAACAAAAACAAACTACCTTTTTTCCCTGTGGTCCATTGAATCAGAGAATAAATAATTGAATGAAAAACACTCAGTGTGTTGGTGAACATCCGGTGAAGCTACTGCATCCTTTTCCCAGTTCTGCACTTGGCTGATTCTTTCTCGCCATTTATGTCTCCAAGGATTCCCTGCTCAGAGAGACCTGCCTCATTCCTCTAAGGCAGGCTCGTTCCCCGTGGGTCTTTCTCTGTCCTCATAGCCCATGTTATTTTCTTCGTAGCATTCATCTTGTTTGTTGGTCTGTTCTCCGTGGAGTACAAGCTCTGTGGCAGCATGCGTGTTTACCTCTGCACCCGCAGTGCTAGAATGATGACTGCTTGTTTCAGCTACAAAAGCAAACTACCATTTTAAAATTCAGGCTTTAATTTACAAAGAGTAAACATCACCCGTTTTGGTGTATAGTTCTGTGAGTTTTGACAAATGCACAGATTTCTGTACCTGCCACCATCAGTACATGAAACACTTGATCCTAAAACTTCCTTCATGCTGTCATTCCTTAGTGAAATCCTCACCTCCCTCCCTCTCCACTTGACCACAGGCAACCAGTGATCTGTTTCTCATCACTATAGTTTTGCCATTTCTAGACCATCGAGTTAAGGTAATCATAGAGTACGTAGCCACGATGAACATCTTTTGAGGCTTACCATGTGCCAAGCATTATTCCAAATGTTTCATATGCGCACAGTCTCCTAAAACCTCTTCTAAATTATTCCCATTCATTCTGTAGATAATGAAAATGAGTCTCAGGGCCGGGCAAGGTGACTCACGCCTGTAATCCCAGCACTTTGGGAAGCCGCGGTGGGCAGATCACAAAATCAGAAGATCAAGACTAGCCTGGACGATATAGTGAAACACTGTCTCTACTGAAAATACAAAAACAAAAAATTAGCTGGGTGTAATGGTGGGTGCCTGTAGTCCCAGCTACTCGGGAAGCTGAGGCAGGAGAATCGCTTGAACCCGGGAGGCGGAGGTTGCAGTCAGCCAAGATTGCACCACTGCACTCCAGCCTGGGCAACAGAGTGAGACTCCGTCTAAAAAAAGAAAAGAAAAGAAAATGAGTCTCAGGTCTTATAAGCAGTACAAATACTATTTACCTAAGTTCTCAACACTAGGAAGTACCAAGCTAAATGCCAGCAGCCAGCCCTCAAGCTAGAGCTCCTCACCCCCTTGCCTCACAGACACACAGCAGTGAAATTGGTGAGTACGCACACGTTTCCAGTGCCTGGCACTCTGCATTGAGAGCAATAAAGTTACTCGTAACCCTGGGTCTGTGACCCCATCTCAGGGGGTAAGTACCAGGGCCACACTCCTAGGTAAACTAAGTGTCAGATGAGTTCCACTGCAGCATGGCTGATAAAAACAGAAACAAGCCAAATACCCAGCAACGTTGAGGGAAATATAGCAGCCACGTGCTCCCAAAACATCTGGAAGGAAAAGGGAATTCGGATGCTGTCAAAATTGTGATCCCAGTGTCAAAAATACATGGGATTGGCCATGTGGACTGTGATGTGTAAGTCATTGTTCTGACACAATGTAAAAAGCAGACATGTTTCATCAAGATGGGAAATAAAACCAGGGAAAACCTAGACTCTCTTTGGCATAGTACAGCTGACACTGACCCTCCTGTCTGCACCTGCTGTGTCTCATTGATGCTCTCAGTGTGAAACACACTGGCCAGTGACGGTGTTCTGGGCAAGCGGGATGAGTTGCAAATGATGTTCAAACAAAGTCTGTTTTTGACTCTCTCAGTCTGTGTGTGTTGTTATAAAGGAATACCTGTGGCAGGGTAATTTATAAAGAAAGAAGTTTACTTGGTGTGATAGTTAATATTGCCAACTTCATTGGGTTGTAGGATGCAAAGTATTGTCTCTGGGTGTGTCTGTGAGGGTGTCACCAAAGGAGATAGACATTTGAGTCAGTGGACTGGGAGAGGCAGACCCACCCTCGGTCTGGGTGACACCATCCAATCAGCTGCCAGCTCGGCTAGGACAAAGGAGATGGAAGAAGGTGGGAGAAGCCAACTTGCTGAGTCTTCTGCCTCATCTTTGTCCCATGCTGGATGCTTCCTGCCCTTAAACATCAGACTGCACGTTCTTCAGCTTTTGGACTCTTAGACCTACACTAGTGGTTTGCCAGGGGCTCCCGGACCTTTGGCCACAGACTGAAGGCTGCACTGTTGGCTTCCCTAATTTTGAGGCTTTAGAACTTGGACTGGCTTCCTGGCTCCTCAGTTTCCAGAGGGCCTATTGTGGGACTTCACCTTGTGATCGTGTGAGTCAGTACTCCTTAATAAACTCCCTTCCATATATACATCTGTCCTTTTAGTCCTGTCCCTCTAGAGAACCCTAGTACACTTGGCTCATGGTTCTGCAGGCTTTGCAAGAAGCATGGCACCAGCATCTGCTTTTGGTGAGGACTTCAGGTGGCTTTCACTCATGACCGAAGGAAAAGGAGAGCTGGATCTGTAGAGATCACATGGGCAAGAGAGGAAGCAAGAGAAAAAAGGGGTGGGGTTGAACTCTTAGCAACCATCTCTAGAAAGAACTCTCGAGGGAGCTAACAGAGGGAACACTTACTCATTACTGCAAGGATGACAGCAAGCCCCAATGATTCAAACACCTGCCGGCAGGCCTGACCTCCAACATTGCAGATCAAATGTCAACATGAGGTTTGGAGGGTCCGATATCCAAACTACAGCATTTGCCACTAATGTTGTCAGTGCATTGCAGAGTGATGCCAATTGAGAAAACTGGTACAATTGATTGCTATCACTATAAATCATTAATCATTGTCTGATGTCAATTTGGAGGTATAGGGTTTCATATCAGACTCCTGCCCATGATTTGAAATTTCTGAATATCGGTGATGAACTATGTCAATCTGATTTACACTAACAGGATAAAGGTCAGAACAAGTAGTGATTTTTTTTTTTTTTTTTTTGAGACTGAGTCTCCCTCTGTCACTAGACTGGAGTGCAGTGGCGCGATCTTGGCTCACTGCAGCCTCTGCCTCCTGGGGTTCAAGCAATTCCCCTGCCTCAGCCTCCTGAGTAGCTGGAACTACAGGGGCATGCCACCATGCCCGGCTAATTGTGATTTTTAAAGGATCTCAGTATTTGTTTCTGTAGGTTTTTAAGATGATACTCAAAAGATGTAGACTTCTGTTACTAAATGAAGATGACTGTAGATTCCCACAAACCTTCCTTCAACATTTTATGTGGGGAACGTTCTTTAATAACACAAGACATTCATGTTGGACACCTTTGGGCACTATTTCAAGTTCTCTCAAGTTCAACTCAAATCCAGGCATGGATATGGTGACCAGTCTGTACAGGCTTCAGCTAGATGGGTGCAGGTGTAGTCTGATGGCTTCACATTTCACTTACATGCTGTGTGTCTTATTTTCGACCTGAGTTTTTTTCACCTTGAAGAAAAGGTGTGTGCATCCCGGAAAGGTGGAGGAGTAAGTGCTTTCTGGGACAACCTTGACTAACTGGGGAGCTAGAGCCAAGAGATAAACATCCTTCCTTTCCTTCCTCAAGAGGGCAGCTCTGCATTGACCCCTTAAGGCCTATCGGGAAGTACCATGGACCAAGTAGCCACTTACCTCTTTGGACGGTCAATATGATGATGTGTCTTGTCTTGACTCTCCCTCTTCCTCTGTTCTTGCTAGTCCCTCTCCCTTCTGTACCCTGAGATCATGTTTCCAAATAAACCACTCATATCCAACTTTACCGTAGACTTTCCCTTTGGCAGAATCCAGGCTCATGTGTCTCTCACTGTGGTGGTTAATATTGTCAACTTGATTGAATTGAATGATGCAAAGTATTGTTTCTGGGTGTTTCTGGATGTTGCCAGAGGAGATTAACATTTGAGTCCAGGGACTGGGAGAGGAAGACCCACCGTTAATGTGGGTGGGCACCATCCATTCGGCTGCCAGCATGGCTAGTAAAAGCAGGCAGAATAAGATAGAAGGAGCAGATTTATGAGTCTTGCAGGCTTCATCTTTCTCCTATGTTGGATGCTTCCTGCCCTGGAACATCAGACTTCAGGGTCTTTGGCTTTTGGACTCTTGGATTTACACCGGTGATTTGTCAGGGACTCTCAGGCCTTCAGCCACAGACTAAGGGCTGCAATGTCGGTTTCTCTACTTTTGAGGCTTTGGGACTCAGACTGAGCCACCACTGGCCTCCTGGCTCCTCAGCTTGCAGATGGTCTATCGTGGGACTTCACCTGGTGGCTGTGTAAGTCAATTCTCCTTCATAAACTCCCTTTCATATATACATATATCTGATTAGTTTTGTCCCTCTAGAGAACCCTAATACACTAACTAAAAACAAAAATCTCTGTAAATTTTAAGGACATGTGAAAGAAGGTAGGTTTCATTGAGATTTCAATTTTCTCTTGTGGCAATACTGCCCATACATTCAATGTTTCTCCCTTTACAAAAGGCACCTAATCGGATAGGATCAGCATTCATGGTTCAATGCCACAGCCTCCAGATTGTGGGGGCCAATATGCCAATACTGCATAATAAATCTCTTCATTCATATGTGTGTGTTTGCGCACATGTGCATTGTGTATATATATATAATTTTAATATCCCCTATATATAATATTAGTCATATATATACATACATATATATATAAATAATTGTATTACTCAGCATTCTCCAGAAAAACAGAACAAATTGGATATACATAGAAATATGCAAGGGAATTTATTACAAAATTGTCTCACATGATCATATTGGCTGAGAAGTTCCACAACCTACCACCTGCAAGCTGGGGCCCCGGGGAAGCCTGGGGTGCATTCATGCTGAGTCTGAAGGCCTGAGAACTAAGAGGGCTGCTGATGTAACTCCCAGCCTGAGACCGAAGGCTTGAGGACTGCGGACGGGGAGAAGAGAATGCACTGATCCAAGTTCTGGAATCTGAAGACCTGAGAATCAAAAGCTGCAATGTCCGAAGACAGGAGAAAACAGATGTCCCAGCTCAAGGAGAGAGCGAATTAAAATTACCCTTCATCTGCCTTTTTCTTCTGTGTTGGCCCTCAGCAGACTGGATGGTGAATTGGCGAGGATGATCTTTACTCTGTCTGCTGATTCAAATGCTAATCTCTCCAGCCTGTAAATACCTT
This sequence comes from Theropithecus gelada, assembly GCF_003255815.1. Classification (NCBI taxonomy): domain Eukaryota; kingdom Metazoa; phylum Chordata; class Mammalia; order Primates; family Cercopithecidae; genus Theropithecus; species Theropithecus gelada. The sequence continues at coordinate 88,709,792 of NC_037679.1, read as the reverse complement.
CACAGACACGCCCAGAATTAATGTTTTATCAGCTGAGTATCCCTTAGCTCAGTCAAATGGACACATACAATTAACCATTCTTTCTCTCTCTCTCCACACACACACACACACACACACACGCACACAGAGTTGACTTTTGAACAACACAGTTTGAAACTTCATGGGTCCACTTATTTTATTTTATTTTTAAAATTATTTTATTTTTAAATATTAATTTTAAAAATTATTAAAATTTTAAAAAATTTATTTAAAATTTATTTTAAAAAGTATTAAATATTATTTTTAAAAATTGTTTTATTTTTAAAAATAAACATAGTGGAAGTTTTTTGAACATTTGAGACAAATTGAAAAAAGTTGCACGTGAACCTTGTGGCCTACGACTATCAAAAACTGAATGTTAGATATGTCATGAATGCAAATCATATATGCAGATACTAGTCTATTTTAGTATTTACTGCCATAAAATATATACAAATCTACTATAAAAAGTCAACATTTATCAAAATTTTGCAAACACAGGCAGACCTTCACAGGGTCATTTGTAGTCAAAAGAAATGTAAACAAATGTAAAGATGCAGTGTTGAATATTTATATTTTATTTCTATAAATATATATTTATATAATTATATATATGTTTATATAATTATATATGTATATATAATTGTATGTATTTCAGGGTTCTTTAGAAAAACAGAACCAAGAGGATATACGTAGAAATATATATCACAACCGCATAAAATTAACTGCAGCATACGCCGCACCACTGTAGTAATTTTGTGGGCACCTCTTGTTGCTGTTTTGGCAAGCTCGAGAGTTGTGAGTATCCACTGAAATCGCCGTGCGCTGCTAACCATCTTCTCATAGGCAATTCATCTCCAGTAAACTGCATATCACAATAAAAAGTGATCTCTAGTGGTTCTCAAGTATTTTTCGTTGTGTTTAATGCAAGACTGTAAACCTTCGGTGACACCATGGGGCCCATACAGAGTGCCACTAGTGATGCTGGAAGTGCTTCCAAGAAGCAGAGAAAAGTTATGACATTGCAAGAGAAAAGTTGAATTGCTTGGGATGTGCTGTCGACTGAGGTCTGCAGCTGTGGTTGCCACCATTTCAGACAGACAATTCATCTTGTAAACAAATGACACAAGCATACAGTATCGATAAATACAGTAAAGTGCTGGAAATGTGTTTTCTCTTTCTTATGATTTTCTTAGCGCTCTCTTTTCTCTAGCTTACTTTATTCTAAGAATACAGTATCTAATACGTATAACATACAAAATATGTTAATTGGCTGTTTTTGTTATTGGCGAGGCTATCAACAGTAGGCTATTAGTAATTAAGTTTTGGAGGAGTCAAAAGTTCACAGATTTTTGAAGGTGGGGAGTTTGGGTTGGCACCCCTAACCTCTGAGTTGTTTAAAGTCAACTGCATATATATAGATATATATATATGTGTGTGTATGTGTATAATATATATTCTACATATTTGTGTATCTATACTTACCCACATATATGTATATATGTATGTAAACAGATCTGTGTACACATATGTATGCATATATGTTTACACACATACATACATATATACACAAAAATACAAACATACACATATATATGTTCTGTTTCTCTGGAGAACCCTAATACAGTCACCATTTTCATGGAGCTCATTCTGTGAATCTATTTTAATTACAAATCCAGATAATTATTAATTGTCAAACGTTATAGTAAGAAAAACCCAAGCAACACTTAAGAAGGAATTGTTACAGTTTCGACCCCCCCCCATTTGGAATTCATTTCTCAGGCAGCGTTATCATGGAGATGGTCAACGTAGGTAGGGCAAAGCAGAGCTTGCACCAAAGACACACAGGCCGAAATGGGCTCCCACATGTAAGGACTGTCCTAAAAAATACTTAGAATGTATCGATATGCTGATACAATTGAATTAACCACCCGCAAATCTACAGGTTTCATTCCAGAAAAAATTTGTTCCAGAAAAATGGAATTTTTGCCTTTCATTAAATAGTCCAGCCTGACCATGAGGCCCGCGTTTCCCGTTGGTAACAATTGGTCTGAGCTTTCTAGCATGTACGGATTTCAGCAAGGCGGGACTTCTCAGTGTGGCACACGGATGCAGCGCTCACTGCTTTCTCTTTGGTACCCGGGTTGTTTACCTTATCAACCGGCCCGGGTAATCACTTCAGGTTGGACCATCGCAGTCAAGGATATCTTCACGTTATTTAGGGAGAGATGTCTAACACCGGCACGCAAGCGAGTGGCAGTAAATTATTTCAGCGAACAGCCTCTGGGGAGCCATGATGAGGCAGAGGCCATCAGCCACGCTGAGCAGGACCGGCGGGATGACACGGTGCCGGGGATGGAGGGCCTGCATTCCACTGTTCTTCTGCAAAAGCATCTTCATGTGTTCCAGGTGGTAAGAGGCTCTCCTTAGACTCAACACCTAACACCGAGCAGATGTGATGAGAGAGTGAGCTGCCTTCCTTAGGAGCGTTGTCTGCCTTGTCTCTCTGGCTGAGTCTCTGCAGGCAGGCAGAGTGCTTGGAGGAGTTTTGGGCATCTGCCTCTCGTTTTCCTTGGCAATCCGGCTGCTTCTGAGGTTCCATCATTTCGACCTGGCTGCTTCCTTAGTTGGAGGTCTTTCTCATTGACTTTATTTTGTATTGCATCGCCCGTCATTTGATATCTGAGAACATGGAGGAGCACAGCAAACCGTAGATTTCCCGATGGTTCACGTGTAGGACCCGCTGTGATGTGAAGAAGGCCTGAGCTAGATTCTTGGATTTTCCTCTCACTGTGGATGCTGACTGCTTATGTGAGCCTGGACACCTCACCTTTCTTCTTGAGGTTCAGCTTTCTCTCCACTCAAAAGCGTGTTCATAACATCTGACCCCTGTGCTCCTCACCCTTGTTCAACAACATAATAAACACAAAAACGTGAAATGCATTTTGCTCTGCGCATAATCGCTGCTCTTGCTAATGTAGCATCGTTTCGCCCCTCGTCAAAACAGAAATTCAAATTCTAGCGCATAGGATGCCTTTGCTCTCTAACTGTTTTTTAAGTTTTAGGGTTTTAATATTCCCAAAGATTCTGATTCAGAAGAGAGGAAACGCAGCATGTATATTTCCTCCAGTATTTTATTACAAAATATTTTAGACATGCAGTCATGTTGACCAGATTTTACACTTAACACCCATATACCCATCGCCTAGATTCTATAATTAACACTTAAACCACATCTGCTTCATCACATATCTATCAATCTGTTCATCCTTCTTGCATCTATTAATCCATCTTACTTTTGATGTATTTCAAAGTAAGATGCAAACATGAATATACTCTACCCAACTATTTCAGCGTACCTCTCACTAACTCGAGTTTAATGTTTGTTCCTCTTGTTGTAAACGTTACACACAATGAAATGCAGACACCTAAAATGTACCAGTTGATGAGTTCCAACACATGCAAGCTCCGATTGAGACAAAGATCATTACCCTGGCCCCATGAAGTTCTCCTGTGCCTCTCCTTAATCAGTTCCCATCCTTAGCCAACAGACGAAATTTTTGCTCTTTTTTTTGTATCATAAAGTAGATTTGCCTTTTCTAGAGTTCCTTATAAATGGAAGGATACAATATCCATGCCTCTGTGTAATACTTCTTTCACACAGAATATTCTGAGGCTCATCCACGTAGTTGCATGTAGAAGACACTCTGTTACCTTTCCTGCTGTGGAACGTTTCATTGCCTGCCCATGCCATCAACTGTTTATGCATTTTCTTCTTGGTGGACACGTGGGCTTTTTCTAGTTCGAGGCTACACTAAATAAAGTCATTATGAATATTTGAACAGAGAAAATCTACATACAGTCACACATCCAAATTACCGTGATCCACAATTGTACTTTAAAAACTATCATTGGAGCATTTGGACTCTAGAATATGGTCATCAGAGAGATCTAATGATACAAGGGCAAATTCTACTTACTTCTCCCCACTGACTAACTGGGTGAGCTCACGCGAGTTCCGTGACCTCCCTCGGTCACCTTCTGACATGCATGGTGGATGCTCCACACGTGGAAGCTGCTAAGGCGAAATGATAAGCACGGATGAATGTTGTCTGGGCAATGGACGTATCAAGCCTCCCTCTTCTCTCAGGTCTGGCTTCTCAGGCCTCTGAAAAATAGGAGCTTTCATCGCAGCTCTCCCTGGAGTGGTCCCCTGTGGACTTCCCCTCCGGCGCCCTCTGCTCATTCCTCATCCCCGGCCAGGCCCAGAACCGTCCTCACAGTCGCAAGTCCAGCCCAGGGGCTGGCTGATGAGCCCTGGGAGAGATATCTTTGCGTAGGCGCAGGGTCTCCGTGGCTGCCCCCGGCTGTGCAGTCACCCGGCACCACGACACAGAGCTGCTTTGCTCTCCTGAGTCCACCAGATGGATTTATTTATTATTTTTAAGTGTCTAGCATATGAGTACTATTCTAAGTAACATCTTTTCAATGTGTCTAGCTAACCCTTCATTACCTACATTGCATCCATTCACTGAAATAACAGTTCTCAATGAAGTATAGAAGTCACATTCTACGAAACATTTACAAAATTAATTTAATTTTCATCAGACTGATTTTAAAAAGAAATTACTTGAAAGCCATGAAATTGGCTTTCCTCAGAATCCAAGGAAAAGAATCTAAGGAGTAATTATTTCTAAGCAGAGGTACTGGGGTTAGTGCACCCCCAGGTTGGAAACAGACCCTCTGGGCCGGGCACGCTGGCTCACACCTGTAATCCCAGCACTTTGGGAGGCCGAGGCGGGCAGATCACCTGAGGTCAGGAGTTCGAGACCAGCCTCGACCAACATGGAGAAACCCCATCTCTACTAAAAATGCAGAATTAACCGGGTGTGGTGCTGCATGCCTGGTAATCCCATCTACTTGGGAGGCTGAGGCACGAGAATTGCTTGAACCTGGGAGGCGGAGGTTGCAGTGAGCCAAGATCATGGCACTACACTCCAGCATGGGCAACAAGAGCGAAACTCCATCTCAAAAAAAATAAATAAAAAGAAAAAGCAAAGAAACACACCCTCTGCCCTTGGTGCAGGCCTGCCTGCTTCCCAGATCCCGACTCCCACTTCCCGTCTTAGACACTGTGCCGGACACCATGCACTGTGCAGGGCAGGCCTCCCTCTGCCCGCCAGCTTCACACAATTCAACAGGTGGTGTTAAGGCAGTGCGACCTTGTTCCCGACACCGTGCACAGTGTGAAGCTTCACTCACGTTTGTTACGTTGCCTTCTCTCAAATCTACGTGACTCCAGTTCACCTAAAATGTGACTGTGCCCTGTGTCTGAGTCAGTGTGGATTCCACTGTGTGTTGTCGGGAAGGGGCAGTGAGGCCCGTTGTCACCCACAGGCAGCGAAGGCTCCTGTAGAGGGGAGTCTGTCATCCTAAGTCCCTGCAGCGTGAGTATCTGCGGATCAGGTCACCTCTTGATAGCCCGTTAGCATGCATTTCATGGACGCCTTGCTGCTTTTACACGTTGCATCTAACAAATGAGCTTTATCCTCATTTCCCAGTAGAAAGCTTTTACCCTCTGGGATTGTACTGTCTAAAACCTATAATCAGGAAGGAGCTTTTGCTTTTTTTTTTTTTAAACTTTTCTTTGTTCACAATGGTCTTTTAAAAAATCCCCAAATATTTTCTTTGTCTAAGGTAGTGTGTGCTTTCTTCCCTTCCCATTGGGAATAGCAGACCAAAAATGGAGTCAATTTACTTCTAATTGGCTACTCCCTAAATTCAGAAAGACACACTTTGGCAATGCCCCTTTTTCGAAATGAGCCCACAGCGCACATGCAAGCCACGTCTGCTGTTTGTGTCTCCTCTCCCTCCATCTTCAGGTGTGTTTTAAATTTCTTTTTATTTTTTAATTTTTTAATTTTTTTTTTTTTTTGAGACAGAGTCTCACTCTGTTACCCAGGCTGGAGTGCAATGGTGTGGTCTCGGCTCACTGCAAGCTCTGCCTCCTGGGTTCAAGTGATTCTCCCACCTCAGCCTCCAGAGTAGCTGGGATTACAGGCGTGTGCAACCACGCCTGACTAATTTTTGTATTTTTAGTAGAAATGGGGTTTCACTATGTTGGCCAAGCTGGTCTTGAACTCCTGACCTCATGATCCACCTGCCTTGGCCTCCCAAAGTGCTGGGATTACAGGCGTGAGCCACCGCGCCCAGTCTTAAATTTCAAATTAACACTTAGATAATAAAGAGTAGCCTGCAAATAACTCCTAGCATTCATAGAGGTTTTGTGGTCACCCTGCAGTAAGAATGGGATTAAATTCCTGTTCAACAGTGTCCATCCAGGCACAGGAAGGAGGACAATCTCCTTTTGGCTACATTCAAATCGAATAGAATTGCCTCTAACATATGTCTACATTCAGATGTAATAGAATTGTCTCTGACATAGTCTAATTACAGCAAACATGATTGATTTCTGAACCGTCAGCCCCTCTGCCTTCCTTGGTGACTTCACAGCCACCCTTGGCTTCTGCATTCGTCCTGTCCCTGGCTATGTGCTGGGGGAACATGATCTCCCAGCCCCCGTGGGCGAGTCCTTGTTTACTAAACCCATCTCAGGGATCTCCTTGTTCATGTCAGTGGCTGGTCCAGTTTCATGTGACCTGAGCGAGTTCTGGGGATGTTTTCTTATTTCATAATGTGAATGCTACAGCCACCAATAACAACAATAATTGAATACTTCAGAAATAAATACGAATAACAACCATCAATAACAGCAGAAATGGAATCCTACCAGAACCAACCACCTCTCCATCTAATCTGGGCGCTGTCTTTAGCCACCAGTCCAGGACCCAGATTGCACTGGAATTATCACCCCTAGCAGCAGCCCTCATCAGACGCCTGTGGCAGTTCCGTTTGCCCTAGGGTAGCTATGAGGTGTGTGTTTCACACTTGCTCCCATAGGTCCCAGTGGGATTGACCTGGGATCAATGGGTCAACCTCCAATGACCCATTGAGGCAATTTGGTCATGAACTTGTGGTTCCTTTTAGGTCTTACTTATCTTTTCCAGCGATTCTTGGATTCACCTCTTTAAAAAGCTTTCTACACATGAATCCTTGTCTCAGGCTATCTGTTTGAATGAAACTACATGAAGGCAGATATCCTTGTGGCACCATGAGATGCTTGGAACCACAATGGATGTCTTGGGACCAGGAGGAGAGCCAGGGCCCACAGGCTCACATGGCAGAGAGTAGAGCCTTATTGAGCTATGGAATTGACCAACGTTGATACTGCTTCTCCTCTGGATGCTATGGTTTGTAAGAGGATAAACCCATTATTTATTTAAGTGACTTCTAGATGGTCTTCTGTTACTTCAAGCCACAAGCATCTTCACTGGTCTGCTAATATGTGCTCTAGACTCTTGTATCCTACCGTTGAACTCACTATGGCACTTCTGATTGATTTAATCAGCCAACAGAAAACTACCAAAAATGGGCTCCATCATCCATCTTCTTTGAGTCTCTTCCCATAGAATTGAAGAAACAGCTGGCTTTATTTGCCATTCAGCAAAAATCACACACCCCCTGTTTTGCAGGGACTTAGAGTTGAAGTAGGGTATGTCCACTTCAACTAAAAACGTTCAGTCTCAGTTTCCATCCACCCACCACCAAACCCCCAGTAGAAAAATTAAAACTTCCCTCCTTTTTATATGGTAGCAGCAAGTGGGTGATAATTTAACTTTTGTTTCCAGATTTCAGTTCTCAGCAGCCAGTTATCTCACCGTAGAGCTGGGTAGAATTAGGCTGGCGCTTCAGTGGAGTCGTTTCATAAAGCCTGCAGGGTCAGTGTTGAGGGTGTTACGTAAATCGGCATGCTGCTCAACCTTAAGCCGTACTTGTATTTTGTGCTTACATCTTTTGCAAATTCCATTGTGAAAATCTAAATAAAATTGTGTTTACCACTTTGAATCCTAAAATGTCTTAATACTATGGTGTGATACAAAGGAGAAATGCCTTTTTTCTCCTTTGCCTCTCTATACCCCATACTTTGTATAGAGCCTAGCACACAATAGGATCTCAATGAATATTTATATCACAGATCAAATCCAAGGAGATGGTGGCACTTACATACTTGCTGAACCTGGTGGCAGGAGTAGTACTGTAATGTCAACCTGAAGACTCTTGTCCATTATTTTGTGCCTGTGCAATAAAACTCTCCCCAGATATCCAAGTTTACCTTCAATTTGATTCCAGCTACTGGTTGCCCTGAGCATTTTTGCACTTGTAGTGCAGTGATATGATAGAGACATTGATCTATTAAGTCAGAAGATCTTTAGCATTGTGTAAGCCTATTTGAGATCTCATTGATCAGGTTATTAGGTTAGGATGCCTGTTCTCCCCATTACCTACTGCAAATCTTTCCAAATGTAGCTGTCAGCAGCTTTAGCAGTCAGCAGCTAACCATGTCATCTCACAGTAAGATATTCCAGGGCGGTGGCTCTCAAAGTGTGGACCCAGGATCAGCAGCATTTGTTAGATATACAAATTCTCCTGTGTCACCCCAAACCTGCTAACTCAGAAACCTCAGGGATGGGGCCCAACCTTCTGTGATTTAATCCCTTCCAGGTAACTCTTGTGGATGCCAGGGTTTGAGAGTCACTGCTTTAAGAGTGGAGATTGTGCCCCTATTTATACTGACACCTCCGCTTCCTGAATTGTGATTCCAGTTACTATAGAAATCTATGGTTAACTGTGTCCCCATGTGGTTTTCATTTATGCTGAACCAACCAAACAATAAAACCAAACAAATTCAAGTTCTCCTCAAACATACTATTAAATATAATGAATTGGAGATACCAATAAGATAGCACGAAATACAGAATAATGAACCAAACATAAGAAGTTTATGCTGCTTAATATGTTTCAAGGACCTTAAACACTTTGTTTCAGAATCACACTTCTTAGGAAATGACTTGCCTCTCCACCAGCAAGTGGGACTGCTCACAAAAGAGAATAGTTCGATTTGAGATTTTTGAATGCAACAGATGCATTCACATATAATGCTGTTGATATAATAAAAGATAATTCCCAAGAGACAGAGAGAAAACTGTCATAAAACAATGGTTTCTTAGTACTCTGGGATATGTCTGCTCCCAAGAAATAAAACTCTCCTCCAGTTCCACTCACAGGGAATTGGGTTTGTCGGTGCGTTGGATTATAGACCAGGAGGTGACAGGATCTCCTCCAGGCTGTCATTTAAGTTAGGTATCTGGTAGCAAGTGACAGAAACATGCTCAAGTGGACTTAATGGCCAAGGGAATGCCTGCCTTGGGAAACTGAAAATTCCAAGTGTGAGGTGGCCTTAAGGAGACTGGACTCAACACTGCAGCAGCGCACCTGCAGGAACTCTGCCTTTGCAGGTAGCTGGTGTATCCTCAGACTGCTCCTGGCATCCAAGCAGGTTCCATCTCCCTGCTTAGAGCTCCTGTAATCGACACCTCATGCAAGCCTGAACAGAATGGGAGAGAAATGAAAACTCTTTTCCTTTTTAAGATGCCCAGAACCCCTCCTTAACTGCTCACTATTCAGATGGCAATCCATCCCTAAACCACCTATGCTGGTCAGACATCAAGAGAGATGCGAGATATGCTGATTGGCTTAAACCAGTGGTTCTCAAACTCTTTGGTCCCTGGCTCCTCTTTTTCTGTTCAGAACTATTGGAGATTCTGCAAAGTCATTTGTTTATGTAGTTTATACCTGTAGATGTGCACCGTATTAGAAATAAAAACTGAGAAAATTAAAACGATATATTTATACATGTATTTTAAAAAGCAATTGTAAAGCCATTGAATGGTAACATAAATGATGTAATTGTATGAAAAATAATTATACTTTCCCCTCAAAAGAATATTAATGTGAAAGGTGGTACTGTTTACAATTTTGCAAATGTCTTTAATGTCCGACTTAGCAGATACCACCTAAATTCTCATGTCTGCTTTTGCATCCAATCTGTAGCAAAAACGTGTTTTTATTGAAGTGTAGGTAGACTATCCAGCCTCACATATATGTGTAGTTGGAAAACAGAATATTTTAATAGCTTTATCAGATTATTGTATATATTCTTTTTTAATACTATACTAAAACTTGTCATGTGGCAGCTTCTTAAAGTTAGTTGCAATGTGGATTCTAAAATCTTATCGATAAACTTTTGGTCTATCTTGGATTTTGAATGGTTCTTGTATCCACACATGATTGAATAATATCATGAATTGGTAATTTGGAAAATATTAATTCACTAGTGATGTTGCACTTCCAAATGTTGACCCATCTCATTTTACAGTATCAAAGTCACCTTTTCTTTTAAACATCAGCACCAGTGTCATCAGAAAAGCTTGCAAGTATTATTGACAAAGAGTCAAATTCTGTAAAATTTTGAAGAGGTTTATTCTGAGCTCAATATGAGGACCTGTGACATAGCCCCAGGAGGTCTTGAGAACTGGTCACCAAGGTAGTCCAGCTACAAGGTGGTTGTATACGTTTTAGGGAGACATGACATCAGTCAATACATGTAGGGTGTACATTGGTTAGGTCTGGAAAAGCAGAACCACTTGAAGCAGGAGTTTCCAGGTCATAAGCAGATTCAAAGATTTTCTGACTGGCAATTGGTAAAAAGAGTTGTTATTTAAAGACCTGGAATCCACAGACAGGAGTATCTGAGTTAAGATAAGGGGTTGTGGGAATCAAGGTTCTTACTAGGCAGACGAAGCCTAGAGGCTTAGGTAAATAGATTATAAATATTTTTTATCAGACATAAAATGGTGCCAGCCTCTTAGCTAATTGTCTCCTCAATCAGGAAAAGACCTGGAAAGGGAAGGGAATTCTCTACAGAATGTAGATTTTTTCCCACCAGAGACAGCTTTGCAGGGTCATTTCAAAATATGTCAAGAAATATATTAGCGGGTGAAATACTTTGATTTCTTTAGAAGTCTGCTGTCATGTTGATATCTTATTGCTACGAAGAGTCTGTTTTGTCAGTCTTACAGTCTCTGTTTTAATATTAATGCTGGTCATTTCTGCCTGAAATCCAAAGGGAGGAGAGTATAATGAGGCACGTCTGACCCCTCTCCCCCACCCCACTCCACCCCTGCCTGCCCTTTTATAATGGCCTGAACTAGTTTTTCAGGTTTAGAAGGACCTTGCCTAAGAGGAGGGGTTCATTCAGTTGGTTAGATGGCTTAGAATTTTACTTTTGGTTTGCAATGCTGAGATGCTTTCAGAATCACAGTAGCAGATACCAGTTTTCCAAAATTCTAATTTTTGCCTTCAACCTGTAATTTGATCATTGGTAACAAATATTGCCAGTTTATTTGTTTATTATTTTTTGACATGACTAGCTCACTTTGTTCATTTTTCAGAAAATGTTTGTCAAATACCTAATAAAAATAACCATAATTTCTCAGTCATTCTTTTCAGTGAAAATGGTGTTCCATGAAAAAAAACAGCCAGTTTAGCTTGCAACTCAGTCACCCAAGTGCTTTTCTTCAAGACAGCTATAGGAATTCAGTATGCAGCATAGTGCTATACGCATTTTGTCACGGACCAGTAGAAAGATGTGCATTCGAAGACAAATATTTAATAAAAGTAATAATGTTTACTGCATCTTCAAGGACATCCCTAAGTGAAACTGGCACTTCTCACATTGCGAGTGTGCCTCCGTGACCAACACTGTCACTGGGAAATGAGGTCCCTGGTTCTCAGTCTTCTTGGAAGAAAGAATTCAACCAAGAGACCACTCAGTAAACCAAGCAAAAGGTTTATTAAGGAAATAAGATTCCTCCCCAAGAAAGGAACAGGCTGACCCAGCGGGGAACTGCAGTAGCAGTCAGGGTTAAGTAGTAACAGAGTTTGCTTAAAAGAGACGGTTCGCTCTGAAAGACCAGGCAGATTGGGCTGCTGGAAACCAAAAATAAAATTCTCAGCCACCCAACCCATTGAATGGACCCCCTCTTCTCAGCCAAGGGCATTCTAAAGTTAACCTGAAAAACTAGTTCAGGGCATAATGGAAAGACGGGCTTGCACCTGCCTCATGATACCCTCCTTCCTTTGGAATTCAGGCACAGCTGACGAGCATTAATTTTACAACACCTTAAGACTGACCAACAGGCTCTTTGTAGCAATAAGATATCAACATGACAGCAGCCCTTAGAGTTCTTTCCTGTGGTTTTTATTGGGTCAAACTCTTTCCTTAAGTCCCTGCCTCTATCTCAAGTCCCTGCTTTTGTCTAGGTCTAGTTTCCTGCTTCTGTGTGGGGTTTCCATCTTTGTCCCACCTGGTTCCCACCCAGGTTTGTGGGATTCTTCTTTACTGTCAACGGATGCACCTGCCTGGGCTGGTGATCGATATGAATCTCACCAGATGGCCACGTCGCTCCTTTGCTGCCACCCCAGGAAAGGCATAGAGCAGGGAAATCTGTACTTACTGCACTTGTGTGTCTCTTAGGAATTTCCCCTTTACCCGTTTTTCTTCTCATCAGCATGTGGCTAGCCATATTCTGACAGTTTAATCACAGAGTGAGTAATTACTAGGCATCTTAAGGGACATTTTGGGGCATTCCTTCCTGCATAGGTATTTCCCCTCTTTCCTTTCTCCGGGGCTCCCCACTTTTCTCATAGCTAGTCATCTGCCTACTCCAACAGTAAACCAATCCCTAGTGCAGTTGGGTTTCGCTACCTTCCATGGTCACGCCAGGCTGACAACAGTACCCATCATTGCCTTTGTACCATCAGTACAAATGGAAGCACAGTGACAAATGTGAAAAACATCTTGGTTTCATGGTGAAAATAGTTTTGACTTTGCAGAACCCTTGAAAATATCTTGGGGTTCCCCCAGGAGTTCACAGATATTTCATTGAGAATCCCTGACTTAAGCCATTGAGAACATACTTGTAATTAAGAGTAGGGTCATTTCCATCCAATCCACAAGGCTTGAGAATGGCCGAGGGACGTGTTCACTGGAGAATACAAGTGAACTGCTTTAATGAAAGAAGGGTAAAAGAAAGTTGAGTGGCGAAAATCGCAGACGCTCAAGATAACTGTCCAAGGAGACTGTGGGCTTCTTCATCCACAAAGCACTTAAAGAGGAGGGAAAAGACAACCTTGTCCCAGATGATTCAGTGATTTCCTTGCCAGAAGGCAGCAGGTCGTCATATAATGTTCCTTGTAGTCTGTTAATTGTGTCAGATCTTATGAACATGGAGAAACTTTCTGCCATGTGTTTTGCAGGAACTATGCCACATGACGTATCAGAAAAATCCCTGGTTTCGTTTGAATACATTTGACAAGTCAAGGAGACTTAGATTCTAAGACCAGAGCTGCACTTAATTAGCACCTAGACTTTAGGCATGTCATGAGCTTCGAGTATCAGTTCTCTCCTCTATATAAGATTTAGTGATTACCTAGGCAGGTCAGCTAGGTGCTCACTGCAACTGTTCGTGTGCCTGATACTTTGGGACTAATTAATGAAAATCCCCTGAAATGTCTTAGTTATACCTGAAATATTTTCAATGTTTAAAAGTAACTGTTGCCCATCTTCAGAAATAGAAGCTGCTTCCTATCATCCAGGAGTTTGATTCTGTCTTTGGTGTCATTTCCTTTTCCTCCAAACGCCGTCCCAAGGCTAACATTTATCTGGCGCAATGCAGTACCGCCAGGTCAGTATTCACGGCCATCCTGATTGGCCCCTTAATGTATGGATTGTTCAGTATTTTTTGAATATTATTCTTGGGTGCAAGATTCCATCTCAGATGGGCGTTTGTCTGTGGGTTGAGCGTTTGTTTGTGGGTTGAATGTCTGTCTGTGGGTTAACCCTCCCTCTTCTCTTCCCCACAATCCCAGATCTTCTTCCAGCCAGGCTGTCCTTCCCTCAGGGTCCTGAATCTATCCTAAAAGGACAACTTTACTTGACCTTTGATGTTTAATGTGGCGAGAGCCTTGATGCACTTCAGATTTTTCAGAATGAAATCTCTACCAGAAGCATACACATCTCTCTTGTCACCTCCCTCATAGGTTGACCACAGTGCCTGATTACACTGCCAACACTGTGTGTCTAAGCATGTCTTCCCACTCTCCCCTCTTAGAAGGATTAAGAGGGAGATCAAAGAAAGAGGGATGGGAAAAGACATCCATCTATATCCTCAGCTGTGCACAAGTGCACACATCCCCAAAACCAAGAGCACTGAGGATCAAAAACACATAAAAGATAAAGCTCAGGCTGTGTGCCTTCTAAAAATAGCAGAAATTTACGTCACTGTATCCCTTGAACAAGATCTTGAAGGTTTTATAAAAATGGACAAGAGGAGACAGAATAATATGTTTAAACATTACTTTGGAGAGTTATATGTTGCAGTTATTCTCTATTGCCTACTTTTAGCATTCCAGGTGTATGTTTGGAATAAACCAAAGCACCCCGGCCTCAAAAAAAAAAAAATTAAAATGTGATGATTGTATCAACATACTTGTTGATTATGTAGTACACACAAGGCCAGGGCTATCTTGATGAAAACTATACAGATAAAGGTGCTTGCTGTTTCCTATGATAAATTAGGCCTTGGTTATATCAATTACAGCACAAGGTGGTAGGTGCCGTTAATAGAATTATCTACAGAGTACTACTGGAGTACAGGGGCGCTTACCTGATTTGGTCAAAGAAGAGTAAATCAGAGAAGTCTTCCCAAGAAGACTTTCTGTAAACCGGATCTTAAAGGAAGCACGGGGTTTCTCCAGGTGGACCAAAGGTTGAAGGATATTCTACACCCATGAATAGCATGAGCAAAGGCCCTTTAACATACATAGAGCGCATGGGTGATTTGGGGAGTGGCAGGGAGTGCAGTGGTTAAGTTCTTGCATACACAGAGTCTTAGTTGATCCTCACAATCATCCTGTTCTTTGGGCTAAGCAAATTGTTACCATTTCCCATATTAGAAAATCAAGGTTCAGAGACATTATGATCCAAGGAGAAAGAGCTGGTAAATGCCAGATCTCTGGATCTTGAATCTGGGTCTTTCTTCTGCAAGAGTACAGATATTTATACCCTTCTATGAGGTTCCAGAATCCGTGCAGGGACTCAGGGCTTGTTCACAACCTCCCTGACTGAATCTGTCCTCTGTTGATAGGTTATCTACCTGTAAAATAATTTGTTTAATAACCTGATGTGAAGGAAAACTGCCTGCTAGGAGGGAATGGTGTTCGAGCTGGGTAACTTGGTCTGCAGCAAAACTCTGATCTTCACTAAGAGTACAGTGTGCCCCAAATCCATTACAATCTACTATGGAAGAATTTGCAAATCCATTGCCACTTTTGAAACACATGAACCCAAATATGACCTGGATCTGGTGAATTGATGAAAATCAACTGAGATGGATTATCCACACTCAAATACCTGGAATTTTGGAAAAATCCTTATTTAGCTGAAGCCCAAGTCCTTCATGAATTTTATGAATTAATTAATCTATACATGGTATATTCTATACAAAATTTCAGTGTTTCACTGTAAAATGTTTCTCAGGAAGGTTTTTAGAAAATACAGCAGTCATTAAAATAAGGTGGCATTTCTATTTCTGGAGATAAATCCACTTAGGATCTGAATTAATTTGCATAGAAACTCTTCACCTTCCTTCAATTCAAACGGATAGTGTCCGAAGCGTCTGACTCTAACTCACAGCACCAACGATTCATAAGCTGAGCCCTAACTGGTCTTCTGCCCTTTTGATAATTAAATTTATTTCTGAAAACCTCCTGAGATTTATATTTTTAATATCTCAATTTGGATGAGGGTTGATTTCTTATCTGGACGGAATGTTTCTCTTTCTGAAATGTTAATTGGGCAGAGAACCCAGAGATAAACAAATTGATTTAATTTTAATCTTCTTTCATGGTGATGCATAATGATAACTGGTTTCTGTCTCATAGGGTTGAAAACCACAGCCCTTAATAAGAGTTTGTGGGTATATTATGCAGCTTTAAATAGCTTATGTTGTGCTAGACTGCTCTCCATAAATTATTCAAACTCCAGCACTATCTCAGGGACTCCCAATTCTTGTCTGCTGTGGATTTTCAATCAGTGAAACTATTAGTGTGACATGAAGAAACTCTGAGCCCTCTGCTCTGAAGAACAGCTGAGATTCCATGCCTAGTGTTCCATGAATGAGATTCGTTCTGGAGAACCTGCATTGGTCTCTGTTGCCAAGTGAAAAGCAGTGCTTGCTGTCAGGCCAGGATTCAAAGCCTAGGCTTCCAGGCAAGGCATTTGAAGGATCTGTGCATAGCTCTCATATTGGTTGTGGTTCCGATTGTTTATCCTAAGTTAGGGGTAGTTAGAGTCTGGTTAGACTCAGGATGGTAAGGTCATAGACTCTTACAGACATATTTTTATATCCCATCGTAAGTATCACCTCTCAGGCATTCCCTGAGTCCTGCAAACCAAATTAAGTCCCCAATTTACTTTCTCATGGTACCTTTAACTTTTCCTTCATTGCACTCTCTGTTATCTGTCATCCTATAATTATCTGTTTAATGCCTGTCTCCCTGCAGTCTGCTGCTACCATTTACTAATATCTACTGGGCAAAGAAGTAGTTCACATTTCTCCATCACTGTGAAGCTAGATATTCGCATATAATTTTCTCTAAGAAAGGAAAAATAAATGTGAAGGTGACATGTGGCTTACAGGGAGACACCAGGATAAGTAACATGAGAGTTTAATCTTCTCCAGTGGAGGTGTCTGGCAGCATTCCCAGTGGTGGAGCCCCTCTTTACTCTCCCTGAAGAAGGATGTCACCCACCCTTGGTGAGCAAGTACCTGAATGGGAGATAAACTTTTGTTGTTTATTTTATAGGTGGTATTTGTTACCACAGCATAAGCTAACTTCACCTGCCTGATCTATTCCTACCTGGGTGATAAGCTCCGTGACAGTATGAACCAGGACTGTTTTGTCTTCGGGTATATCTCTAGCAATTAACAAGTGCCGGCCGGGTGCAGTGGCTCATGTCTGTAATCCCAGCACTTTAGGAGGCTGAGGTGGGTGGATCATTTGAGGTCAGGAGTTCAAGACCAGCATGGCCAACATGGTGAAACCCTGTCTCTAATAAAAATACAAAAAAAATTAACTGGGTGGTAGTGGTGCACACCTGTAATCCCAGCTACTCGGGAGGCTGAGGCAGGAGAATCGCTTGAGCCTGGGAAGTGGAGGTTGTGGTGAGCCGAGATCACGCCACTGCACTCCAGCCTGGGTGACAGAGTGAGACCCTGTCTGAAAAAAGAAAAGAAAGAAAACAAAAACAAAAAAACAACAACGACAAAAAACAAGAGTCAGAAACAAAGAAGATGCATGTTAAATGTTAAGTGTTTTCATAGAGGATGTACATTAAGACCCCTGGACGTCTTGCTGGGTGCCCACCCATGAAGAGTGGAGCCCACTCCTAGAAACCTACATATTGCCACAGACTTTATGTAGTTGCCCATAGAGCTGTCAGCGTGACACTTTTCATGTTGAATTAAAATATGCCTTCCTTTAACATTCATACATTGTTCTGGCCTCAACAGCTGTTGGTTTTCCATCCAAACCCTCCTTCGCCTGAACAGTACTCTTTTCACTGGAGGCCAGCAGCTATATTCCACGTGCATGCTATCCTGTTTTCCCAGGGAGTTTTCTCCATGAACATGTTCCTTGGGTGATTGGATTTAGATTAGATTCCCATGACAGAAAGCAAGAGTATGCTTGTGCTTCTTACATCGATAAATATTGTAAAGAAATTGAAGTATTTTAAGGCAGGCTTAATATTAAAGATTCTATCAAGTTGACTTTTTGGCGGGGGGAGTTGTATTCCAGCATAGAGCCCAAGGTAGAAGGACTTTTAATAAACACTTCTGATTCAGGAAGCAAGAAGAATTCTAGGTTACATCATGACATCTATGTTAGATGAAGAGGAATGAAATTAAAATAGAGATTTACCATCTATGCTCTTAGATGGTAATAATTCATGAAACTTCTCACACATGTAAGATATTACATGTGCGCAAGACTCACAGGCTTTTGTACCTGCTGGAGAAAATAACCGGTGTCTTCACGTTGGCGTGGGTGAGTCGTGCTGTGATTGTTCATCTCCCAGACCTCTCGTCTCCTTTCAGACCCCTGAGGAAATTTGCTAATGGCAGAGATCTTAAATTGGGCCATTTAAGACCAATGGTGTTGCTATACAAAACCATTCAAAGGATATATGGACGTAAATAGTTTCAAGAGTATCTGTTTTCTGGGTTCTCTACTTCCGTATATTCTCTTTCCTGAAATTGATCTGCCTAAGAAAAATACCTCAAGTTAAAGAACTCAACTCCACATTTGCTTTTGTACCTACTTTATAAATTAAGCCGTTTTGTCACTCATCTAGGTGGATTGCGTTGGGTTGTAAAACCTTATGGGCTGACGGCCCTGTAAGACATTTAGGGATGCTGGTGTCTTTGAGAAAGTGGATTACTCGAATGACTGGATATCAACTCCTTTGGCATCTATGTAATTTCTGATTCTTTGCATTCAACACAGTAGGAGGAGAACGTGCTCATATTGTCAGATCTTGAAACATCACTCTTGATGATGGATTACCGTACAGTTTTTGTCATGGGAGTTCCAATAATTGAGTGCCATTACTATGACAAAGTACACTCCATTCAACGTTTCTCAGGACAACATTTATAACATTGAAATGTAGGGATTGAGTTGAGGCTATGCTGTCTTGCTCTTGGAGTAAATGCAACACTTCTCCAGTCCATGGACCCGTGTCTTTAGGGGAGAATGCCTCAGCACTAGAACATCAGTTGTCAGTCATTGACACTCCCTTTACATTCTCTTCTGCATTTCAGAAGAGCACCTTACACCTGACTTTCCCAGACTCCCTTTTCCCATGTGGCCCTGGGTTACGGTCTGCCAATGAGAGGCATGAGGCTTTGGAAGGTAGACAGGAAGTCACTGTTTCCCGTGTGGCCCTGGGTTACGGTCTGCCAATGAGAGGCATGAGGCTTTGGAAGGTAGACAGGAAGTCACTGTTTCCCGTGTGGCCCTGGGTTACGGTCTGCCAATGAGAGGCATGAGGCTTTGGAAGGTAGACAGGAAGTCACTGTTTCCCGTGTGGCCCTGGGTTATGGTCTGCCAATGAGAGGCATGAGGTTTTCGAAGGTAGACAGGAAGTCAGTGTTTCCTGTGGCTTCACAGAGATTGCTGACATTCCCAGCAGCTTGGGAGCCCATGCTTGAAATCACCCACTGAGTTGATCTAATTTGCTGTAGTCTCCTGATCCTTACCCGTCGCTCGCCAGTGGTTTCTAATTCCTCATTTTAAACACTCTACTTGAAATATTCTAGAGCCACTTTAGTTTTTCTGTCCAGATGAAACCCACAGGACTGGGACCCTTCCCTGACCACATGAAGTAGGCTGTGGCCATGTGACTTGCTTTGGTCCAAATGGTGTGTGTCACTTCCATGTAGAAGCATTTCTGAGCCAGAATGTGATCGTTCATGCCATCTCTTCATTTGGTCGGGAAATTCCAAAGCAGTGTGTAGTGAGGGCAACATCCTAAACTGGGTTCCATCAGTCCGGATTCTTGCCTGTCCACATAAACATCACATTTGAGCAAATGATGCATCTTAGTTAAGTCAGCAAGAGTTAGGGTTGTTACTTCAGCATATACACCACCCTGACTATGTAATTCCTGATAGCAACTCATTTCTGATAAACGTTTCATTGTATTATGTTAATTGTTCTTTAAAATATATAGTTTGTTTTACTGTCTTTTTGCTTGTTGTATACTGAATATATTTATAATGAAATCTCAACGTAGAACGTTATTTATTTTAAAATATTTAGTTGACAAATAGATTGTACCTATCCAGGGTATACAAGGTGATGATTTGATATATGCATGTGTTGTGTAATCATTGTCACAATCAGATTTACCCATCTATCACCACCCGTGCTCAATGTTAGAACCATCGCTTGTCCATGCTTTTGTTTTGTTTTGTTTTTGAGTCAAGGTCTCGCTCTGTTTCTCAGGCTGGAGTGCAATGGTGTGATCACAGCTCACTGCAGCCTCCATCTCCAAGGCTCAGGCAGTCCTCCTGTCTCAGCCTCCCAAGTAGCTGGAACTACAAGTGTGCCTTACCACACCTGACTAATTTTCTAATTTTTTGTAGAGACAGGGCTTCGTATGTTGCCCAGGCTAGTCTTGAACTCCTGGGCTCCAGTGATTTTCCTGTTTCATCTTCCCAAGTTGTTGGGATTACAGGTGTGAGCCATGGCACCCAGCCATAACTTGTTCATCTTGTAACTGAAAGTTTGTACCTCTTGTCCCCTTAAACACATCTCCTCATTTCTCTCATTTCCCAGGCCCCGGAAGCCACCATTATACTCTCTGTATTTAGGAGTGAACATTTAGAGCCTGTGTGCACAGATAAAAAAATAAATTTGAATCTATATGCATATTTTTGCTGCTGAGAAGTATGACAGAGTAATCAATAAAAGACATTTGAACGTAAAAATAGAACACATTAGAGCAAAATTCTGTGGAATAAGTAAAATAAAAATGGAAGCTAAAAAAAGTAAACCACTATAAAACTTAACTCTGGTAAGGAAGAGGTTGTCTATGTATTTCTTTAAAAGTGAATAATGGTGAGTATCAAATCACCATGGTATTTAGATTCCAGTGAATACTTTTAAAAGAAGGATATAACAGTTTAATTTTAAAATGTCAATAGTTACAATATACTGAAAATTTCAACCTTTTCAGCTTAGGAGGGAAAATTTTAAATGTCAACTTTAAAATGTGCCTGGGGATACAAAGTTTTGTCAAAATTATTCTGGAGCATTTCTCTCTCATAGAATTTTCTATGGCAATGGCAGTGTTCTCTAACGTCGCCGTCCAATGTGGGAACCCCCATCCACATGTGGCTGCGTGTTCTTAAAATGTTGCTGCACAGCCAAGGAACTGAATTTACCTCATTTTATTTTAACTAATTGAAATTTAAATAGATTTCCATTACCAGGGGCTATCATTTTGGACACTGGATTTCCCAGGTGTATGCAAATAAGGTAACTAGGTTATTGGACCACCAGCTATAAAAAAGCTCCAAGTAAAATTGCAAAGTTATTTCTATTCACTGCTTTAAAAGGAAGGCAGCCTACTATATTAGTATTTGAGGTTTTTTCCTACCATTTTCAATCACCACAGAGACAACCCTCTGCTTCTCACGAAAACACCTCTGGGGGGAAAATAAAGCTCCACCCATTGCCAAGGGAAGACATGAAAAGAACCAGTGTTCTGGTGAGAGACGTGCTGGGATTTGCGCTCAGCTTGGACCCGTGGAGCAGAGTCTTCGGGACCTGCCTCTGCTCAGTGCCGATCCAGGTGCCAGGTGGGCAGGTGTTGGCAGGGGTGGTGGCAGAGGCAGAAACAGCACCTTTGTCTCTAATGTTGCTGCACGGACAGCTGCTGGGTGAGATGAGCGGCAGTGGAATGTTTGTGTTAGAGAATGAAACAGAACAGAGCTTGACTGTTCTTCCCGAAGCTTTGCACCTGCCTCGGGACTGAATTAAAGCAACCTTGATACTCGTGCAGTGAAGGCAAAGGGAGTCTGGAGCACCCTGTGGCCTGTTCCATGCTTTGCCTTGGTGTCTAGTTCATGTACATTCATGACAGAAAATGTTCATGGAAAAACCGTAAGTCAGAACATGTAAATCCCCTGTAACCCAGTCACCCAAGTCACCCAAGAATATCAAATTTGATGTGTATATCCAGCTTTCTTAGACATTTCTATATTTGTACCTAGATTATCTACAGAGAGAGACACAGACAATGAAAGCCATAACATCTGAAAATCTGTGTACTTAAATATTAGGTTGGTTCTAAAGCGATTGTGGTTTTCTCCATGAAAAGTAGTGGCGAAAACTGTAACTACTTTTGCACCAACTAATATATATCAATGAGTTTTTTCTTTATTCTTGCTTTTTGTTTTTTATTTTATTTGGGTTATAAAAGGATATGTGGTGAATGAGCAGAGTCACACTGAGAACTTTAAAAGGCCTGGACATTGACGAGCATATCACACTTACCTTTCCCTGACAATTAGTTTGAAATACCAACAACAAAATATGATCTACAAAATAAGTTTTAGAAGGTCCAAAAAGATTTTTCTTCTTCTGATGACTTTTGAATGTCATTTTATACATGAAATGCTTTGAAATAAATGTGTGGCTGCTTCCCTAGCTATTTTAACATGTATAGTTCATAAAGCCTGAGATAATCCAACTGCTCAAGCAGGGTCATCCCAGGGTAATTCTATGTCTGTAGACCCAACTTTCATCGCACCTGTGGCTTATTCCGTGAAAGGTACTGCCTGAAACAGAACTACTTTTTCAGTGGGGTAGTCTCGAATTCAAGTCTCTTCTGTTGTAGGCTGAGTACATTTCCATGCATTCAACACCAGTGTTATGGAGCTAGCTGTATGTGGATACCATCGGCTGTTGAGTACTAATAAAAAGGAGACTAAATTATCTGCAATCAGCTTCCTTTTCCAATGTGGAAATGAAGACATTGCAATCAATTTAGCAATGTGTTACAATCCTATTATTGTCATTGTTTTCACTGACAGCCTAAGCATTGGCAGGATATTTGGTGTCTGGGAAAGACAGAGAGACACTAAAATAGATGGGAGAATTTGTTCTTTGGAGGGCTGGAGGTTTTAGGCCACAGTAGGGCTAGAGGAGAGAATTATGCAAGCAACTGGAGCTCCATCAAAAAACAGGGAGAAAGCACCAAGGGAGACCAGGCCGTCAGCATTTCAGAAACATTTTGTGGCCTGATGAAGGAGAATCTGGTCTAGCTGGAGTCCACCTCTTTGAGAAGTTGTAGGAAGCTGGACTCCAGTCTGACCCACCTGGTGCGCCTAAGCCTTTGGCCTCCCTCCTCCAGCAGCTCATGTGATTCCCCCTGAAAGCAGGTCTCCGGGATTTTCTTCCCAATAAAGGACAGTCACTGGCTGGAAAACATCCAATTCAACAAATGGTCCCATGTTATAGGTCTCTGTGTAAGAGGTGACAGTAGAGAGAAGGTGGTTACAGGAGGACAAGATTCAGAAGAGGGTTGTCTAAAGAAGGCAGAAAATCACATAGCTGTTCATGAACGTAAAGTATTATACCGTGAGGCCTCTTGGAGCCACAGTAAGCAACTGGGATGCCCTCGGGAATCAAGGGTCACCTTTTTCTTTCTCTCTCAGTGTCTCTGCTCCATGCTTCTCTCTCGACCACCTTTCTCTTCCACTTGCAGATGGCCGGCCATCCTAGGTCACGCTTGCACGAATTTTCCATGTCGAAACCCAGCACCACCTGGCTCCGTTACTTAGTACCTTTGGTTCAAATCATTGAGAGAAACAAAATCTGATTAAACATTTTGAGCTGTCATTATAGTCCGCAGGCCACAAGCCAGATGAAAAAGGGCAGTCCTAAGATAAGGTCTCTGACCCTGGCTTGGTTTGGCCAAAGAGTGGTGCGATGATGCAGGGTGAGCCATGAACACCACTGTTTTAAGGAACAGAAACTGTGGAAGGGACATATTCACACAGAGGGGGGTATGGAGCAGACAGAAATTCTGACACATACCTAGTTGAGGAGAAACTGGGACTATATCTAGCATTTTGAGGAAAGACCAATGAGAGAGTGTTGATTAAAGGGTAATCAAAGATTTGTGGAGAGACCCGGAAAGAAAGCTTGGAGAGTTTCCTTTGAGATGGGCACTGGCTTTTGGACGTATGGAAAACATGGGGAAGTGACTTTTCTCCCATCAAGTCCACTGGCATTAACTTACTTAGTGGTTGAGGGTCCTCAGGGGTAAAGAATTTGAGTTGTATCTGTGATCATGATGACACATAAATAGCATGTCCAGTGAACTGGAAAATGGAAGAGGACTGTGGAGTAGATGAGCTTTCTAGAGTGATGCATTTAGGGATAAAAGGAAGATGAGTGCTTGTGCTGGAGCTCGGGGGAACCCAATGTGTGCATCTCTTCCCAATGACACATTTAATGGTGCTATGTTGGGAACTTGAAAACAGTCATGGTGGGAACATTTACACCATGGATATTGGCAGGTGTTGCAAATCAGGCTTGTAGCCACGCTCCCTCTCCCTGCCAGCTGCAAAACATTTTCCATCCCACCACCAAGTCAGCCTCATTGCGTGAAGGCACAGACGAACAGTGTTTCTAAGTGACAGTGTGGTAGTTTCTTCTTGAATCTTTCCTAAAAGAGTGCCTATCATGGGGAAGGTGTTCCATATGGAAACCACAGAACTGTCAGTGCACAGACATGCACACAGCAGAAAGGAAGGGGCAGGGGAAAGATGAGCTTAGCAGCTGCAGCACAGGTGCAAAGCCTGGTGGCTCCAGGGCGGACTCGTGCGGCCACTGGGGCAGAGTGGAGAGCTTGGCATCAGGGCAGCAGTGGTGAGAGTGACCAGCAGGGAGCATGACGGATGAGCCACAAGCAGTGACTCAGGTGGATTTGGGAGCAAACATGAGACACTCTTGGGGTCTCAAAAGGGGAAGAGCCTGGCCCTGAAAGGTTGAGGAACTGAAGCTGCTTGGGCGGATGCTGTCAGACCAGCAAGGCTGGGGCTCAGATGGTAGCATGACCTTTCTTGTCACCAGAGACTTGGATTTGGGGCATGTATGTTGTAGTTGCTGGATCTAGACTGTGGATGACCTTAAATGCCAGGATCAAAAGGTGACACTTTATACTTGGAGAACAGTGAGTCACTAGCTATGATCAATTGACAGATAGACAGATAATAGATAATGGATGTAAACCAATAGGTAGATGCTAGATAGATCAGTAATAGGTAGGTATGTAGCTAGATAGATGCTAGGTAGATAGGTAAATGACAGATAATAGATGATAATGTAGGTAGATAATAGACAATGGATGTAAACAGATAAATACTAGGTGGATAGATATCAGGTAAGTAGGTAGGTAGATAGATGCTATGTAGCTAGGTAGATGACAGATAAATCATAGAGAATAAATAATATAGATAATGAATGTGAACAGATAGACGATAGATAGATTGGTAAACAATAGGTAGGTAGATGCTACCATGGATAGGTAGATGACAGAGAGATAATAGATGACAACGTAGAGATATAATAGATATGAATATAAATAGATGCTAGGTAGGTAGATATTAGGTAGGTAGATGGATAGATGCTAGGTAGATAAGTAGATAATAGATATATAGCTGGATAATAGATAATGGATATAAACAGATGTTAGGTACATAGATAATAGGTAGGTAGCTACATATATAGATAATAGGTTGATGATAGATAATAGACACAAATGCATAGGTAGACAATATGTTAGATAGATTTTAATATGGAAGAACACAGTTATAAAGTTACTTTCTTGTTGCAAACTCAATCCTTCAATTGCGGTTCTACATACAGTGTATTTATGGTTTGACTTGGAGTTGTCCAGATAGCACATGGATATACCTCCTTCATTTCTTGGTGATATTTCTTCTTGAACACAACTTATTTATTTACTCTCAGGCCCAACACATATACTCTTTCCTGATGTTGTAGGAAGGAACTTAGAGCAAGAGAAACCCTTCCCTTGCCTATGTACAAGGCCTTTCTGGTCAGAAGAGGACTTACCTTTATTTCTGCCTGTATATGCTACTTGCCATATTCCCAGTGATATATCCCTCACTGCAACCAAAATAACAGAGGATGTTGAGTTATCTTTATTTTTTTTAATATCAGGGGATGATAATCAATGTATTAAAATCTGTGGTTACTCAGGCATTAGCACTTTCAACCCTTGGTGAATTCTAAGGGCAGAAGCAGAGGTTCCCAACTCTATGACCTTCAGGGAGACAGGCAGGTAATACAACGAAGTGAATTAGGCAGAGCGTGTAGAAGAGAGAGGTTTGTATTTGGAGGTGCCCCAGGGAATCGTGGGAACTGGCACAGATGGAAGAAATCATGCACTGTCTACAGGTGGCAGCCCCAGCCGATTGGCACTATACCGAAGTAGATAGGTCAAATATTGTTGTGTTATGTTCCAAGACAAGCCAAAAATCTGGATTTTTTTAAAGCAAATGTCTTAATTAAATGATTGGCTCAAATGATCAAAATGGAGTAAAATTACATTAGGGAAAATATTTGTAGGACACACTCAGCCTCTGAGCTGCCATTTAATGACTCCCAAGAGACAGACACGCCTTCCCGAGCCCAGCCTGGCCTCTGAGCACACCCAGGGCAGGCAGGCAGTGATTTTCCAGTTTCACTTCAGAACACTGTTGTTCCACTTTTGCTCACTGCATAACAAAGCACCCAAACTGAATGCTGTAAACAACCACCATTTTCTTATGCTCCTGGATTCTGTGGGTCAGGAACTGGGAAGGACAAGAGTGGGTAGATGCCTCTACTCCACAATGGCTGCGGCCTCAGCCAGGAAGTCTTGGAGAAGCTGGCAGACCCCTGAAGCTTGGGATCCTCTGAAGGCCCACTCCAGACATGTGTGATGGTTGAGGTTGGCTCTTGCCTGGGACCCCTTCTGGGGCTTCAGACTGACTCATGGCACTACTTTGTGGTGTGGTGGGGCTTCCTCACAATATGGCAGCCTTAGATTTCTTAAGTGGTGGCTCTGAGCTCCAAACATCACAAGAGGATGGTGGAGGCTGATCTTTCTCTCACAATGGAACTCACAGCCTCATAGCCTGACTTCTACCTCAAGCACAAGCTTTCCTCCTGCTCCTGCTTGTTAGGAGGAAGGGCACAAGGGATAGGAGATAGATACTGTTGTGGTCATCTCTGGAAATACAATCTGCCATATCTGCTGAACACCAAGTGAACTGAAGTGGTGAGAGGAAAGCGGAGTGGAGATTTAAACCGGTCGATTAGAAGGTACAAGCTGTCCCTTCTTGTTTATCAAAGTGTCTGTCTTCACCTCCCCTGTTGTTCTTTGTAGTTTACAACCAGTTTAGCACTTAGCTTTCACCCAGTGTCATTACTGCAGACTGGTAATGGCTGTGAAACGGTTGCTTAAGTGTTGTACAGGGTGGAACAGCTGGCTTCTGACAAATCACGGCATTAGAGCACGTAGACTGCTAAGTGCCAAGACGCAATGTCAACAGAGGAGCAGCCCAGGAGTGGGCTGCCAATCAAGAGGCTGGGAAATACGGAAGACACTTCAGAGGGGCAGTCAGAGAGGGGGACACAGTTATTCATCCCTTGTTAGACAAATCCCATTTTACAGTTGTGAAGGCAGAGGAATTAATTCTCACCTTTAGCTCCTGAAGTTACAAAATCCACAAGTTGCTCTTTCAGGGTTTTTTAGTGCATAAATATAGGAAAAAAATACCAGTATGGAATAATTATTAGCTTTGTCAAAAATAAGATGTGCCCGCTCTCTTTTCATCCAGTGCTTGCTGTAGAATCTGGAGAATTATCTCTGTTCTACTCAATTAATCTTTCTCATGACAACCAGGTCAATTTGTCTCATGTAATCAGAGCTGGGTAAACATCCACAGATTCTGATTCCAGCTTTTCGTTTGTATGTTTATATCCTAACAGGAAAGAGAGCCAGAGGTTTTCTCTAAAACACAATTTGTCCATGTTAGGTTGCAGGAACAAGCAACCTGAAGACCTTCATGTTTTGAGGCCGACAATATTTACTTCCCTCACACATTAAAGACTTGCCAAGGTCTTGTTTAGATTGTCCTCAGCAAGGGCACAGGTTAATGGAGCAGGCACCTCCTAGAACATTTACAGTCACAGGGGTGAAGGAAAAGATGACATAACACAGCTTTATCCCTTCTAGCTTCCACCAAAGGTGACAAACAGGCCTTCAGCTCACAGTTCATTGGCCAAAGCAAGACACGTTACCACACCCAGAGTCAAAGGGAGTAGGGAAGTGTATTAGTCCATTCTCATGCTGCTGATAGTCATACCTGAGACTGAGTAATTTGTAAAGAAAAAGAGGTTTAATGGACCCACAGTTCCACATGACTAGGGAGGCCTCACAATCATGGCAGAAGGCAAAGGAGGAATAAAGGCACATCTTACGTGGTATCAGGCAAGAAAGAATGAGAACCAAGCCAGAGGAGTTTCCCCTTACAAAACCATCAGATCTCATGAGACTTATTCACTGCCATGAGAACATTACGGGGGAACCACCCCCATGATTCACTTATCTCCCACCAGGACCTTCTAAAACACGTGGGAATTATGGGAGCTACAATTCAAGATGAGATTTGGGTGGGGACACAGTCACACCATATCAGGAAGTGAGTTTCACTGTGTGGCTGGAGGAAATGGTGATACAATCCTCACCAATCACCTCACCCGGCGAGTGGTATAAAATTTCAGAGGTGCTCCTTTCTTTCACATGTCTGGCAGTCTACTCAGGTGAGCTAAGGAAATATCCAGTTTTTGGAAGCTTTTTAAACAATCTGTTTTCTTGTTTGTAAAATGAGAAAGGAGGTCGTTTGTTGAAATACTTAAATGTGCTTTCCCTTCTGCATTTCCGAGTAAACCACTTTCTTCTTGGCCAGTCCAACACATCCATTCGCATGGGTGGGGAGGGGGTGGTAGAGTTAACTTCCCCACCCACCTTAATGTTAGGTGAGGTCACATATGACGTGTGAGCCGGAGAGGCATGTGTCAAATTCAGGTGGGAGCTTTGCGAATTTCAGCAGGCTCCTCTGTGATGTTGGAGAACTGGTTCTACAGCAGGAAGTTGAAGAGAAAAAGAACAGGCCATGACCCAGGTCCTAAGATCCAATATGGGATTTTCATCCTCAGCGGGGAAGTTGACTTGAAAGCCAGATTTTATGGCGTGACTGAGAGGAGGATCTCTTGAAAAATCTTCCTATCCCTTCCCTTTTTAATAGACCATAAGGGAGACCTAGCAGATTACATTAATAGATTTTATTGTACTCCAAGAGCAGGGAGGAGGAGAACAGGATGGGCGAAGATCAAACTCCAGCTCTGCAGACATAAATTCAGGCCTGAGGGACTGTGGAAAGAGAGAAGGGAGGAGAGTGCTGAGGACTGCCTCCAGCACCGAGTGAAGCAGGTGTCTTCCCTGCCCCTGATGGGGCAGAGACCCTAAACTTGGAGAGGGAGATAGGCAGGAACCCCAAGGCCAGGCCTCCACTCTAAGTAATCTGAGTTCTGGAAGGAAATTGTCCCACAGGGGTGATTAAGCGACAACTAAATACTCAGGGTTTATTGAAGCCAGATCTAAATTATCAGCAGAGGCTGACTCTACTCTGTAGCCTAGTGGTATCCATGTACTCAGATCCATATGCCCTATAAAGAGACGGGAAATAGGGCACAAATTGTCACATTTGCCAGCAGAGACCCTCCAGTGACCAAAAGTAACAGCATAGCATAGTGCGTAAGAGCAGAGCTCCTGGAGTCAGCCGCCTGCTAGCTGTGTGACCTGGAGCAAGCTACTCAACCTCTCTGTGCTGCAGAGAACTTAATCTGTAACATGGGGTAAAACTTCTTTTCATAACAGCTCTTGCAAAGTTATACCAGTTTTCAGACAAGACTCTTTTAGTAGAGTATTGATTTTTCACTCCAAAAGCACACTATGAGAAGTGCTATTTCAGCATTACAGGTTTAAGCAATTTACTCATCTCACACTTTCTAGTTGGAGAACATCCTATAGAACAAATTTTAATTGTGCACTGTGATTGGGTGTAAATGGCATCCATGAAAGGCTGCCCACTGAAGTTTGCAGATAACCCACTGAAATGACCAGGGTCGTAGGTTCAACTGTGCTCCCGAAAATGCCCTCAGCCCTTGCACCTGTGAATGTCACCTTCTCTGCAGATTTAATTAGCTTCAGATGAGGTCACACTTAGGGTGACCCCTAAACCCAGGGTCCAGTATTCCTTTGAGAAAGCCACGTGGCCAGGCACCGTGGCTCACTCCTGTAATCCCAGCACCTTGGGAGGCCGAGGCAGGAGGATCACTTAAGCCCAGGAGTTGGAGGCTGCAGGGACCTCTGACTGAACCACTTCACTCCGGGCTGGGCAACAGAGTGAGACCCCGTCTCTAGAAAATATTTTAAAAGGAAGGCCCCATGAAGACACAGACGCTGGAAGGGAGCTGTGTAACCATGGAGGCAGAGCCAGCAGTGATGCTGCACCGGGTGGGGAATGCCAAGGTGTGCTGGTCACCACCAGAAGCGGAGGCAGCAGCTGGAGGATTCTTCCCTAGAGCCCTGGAGGAAGCATGGCTTTGCGAGATAGTGATTTCTGATTTCTAGCCCTCTGAACTGTGAGAAAATCAGTTTCTTTTGTTTTATGCCACCCAGTTTGTGGGAATTTGTTATGCCAAGGCTAGAAAACTAACATAACCTGTATATATCCTAATTAACTTATTAATAAACTGTATGGAAATAGACGGTTCTAAGCTGCTTGCAAAGATGTCTTTCAGAAGTCTTCAAAATTCTCCTTGCAATGCTAGCTACCCTTGTCTACAGCTTCTTTTCTTTCTTTTTCTTTTTTGAGATGGAGTATCGCTCTGTTCCCCAGGCTGGAGTGCAGTGGCATGATCTCGGCTCGCTGCCACCTCCACCTCCCGGGTTCAAGCAATTCTTCTGCCTCAGCCTCCTGAGTAGCTGGGATTACAGGTGTGCGCCACCATGCCTGGTTGATTTTTCTATTTTTAGTAGAGACGGGGTTTCACCATGTTGGTCAGACTGGTCTTGAACTCCTGACCTCATGATCCACCCGCCTCAGAGCTTTCTTCTTAATTTAAATCCTAGCTTTGCAATGGATCCTCTCCTTGCTTGCTGTGAATTACTGGGGCTTGATGGCATTAATATACATTGCTCTAAAGGAGAATGCAGGTGTAGCTTATGTTTCTAGTGTCTAGGGAGCTGCCTATTGGAAATGGAAAACGTCATAATCTTTCCTACTAACATGAATAATATATATACACATACATATATTTTCAACAACATTTCATTTAGCAACAGGGTTTCAGGAATGAATCAAAGTTGGTATTTACCTCATATGAGAAAAAACAAGTGGATGTTTGAAGCTTTTTTGGCACGTGACAAGGGTTATAGAAACATTTGTTAAATAAAATAAGCACATTGTTGGTTATGATTGCAGGGCAGAGGGCCGGGGCGTGGGGACAGGGGGCAGTCAGGCCAGTGGAAGTCTTAACCAGACTTTGAGGATCCCATAACACAAATGAAACCCCAGGGGACCCCAGCCACTGGCTTCTGCAGAAGATGCACCTGTGATGATGGAACCCCACGCTGGCTCAGACAACCTGAGAACAGACAGTGCGTGTGTCCAAGAGGCACCTGGACACATCCCTCCTTCTGCTATGATTCTCATGTAGACCATGTTCCTCCTTATATTCCTGGTCCTCTTGCTGGAGAGAAGAGAGGCAGCTCCGAGAGATGGTTTTAAGTGAAGAGTTACACCAAGTGTTCTTGCCAGAGTGGAACTATCCTATTCAATGAACATTTAGTTTTGTTCCCACTTCACTGTAAAATGGGAACTTGTGTAAAAAGGCTCAGAAGTTGTAAAGACGGCAAGAAACCACACTTACTCTCTACACCTAAACGGATGCTTTCAGCTGATGGTGTCAGAAAATGGTTAAACTCGTAGAAGCAGAGAGTAGTGTGTTGGTTGCCAAAGGCAGGGAGTGGGAGAATGAGGAGCTGCTGTTCAATGGGCATGAAGTCTCTGTTATGCAAAACACATAAGCTCTAGATATCCTTGGCACAGCACTGTGTCTATAGTCAACAATACTCTACTGCGCACCTAAAAATGTGTTGAAGGCATAAATCTCACGTTAACAGTTCCTACCACAATGAAATACAAATATTAAAAATATAATAAAAGAAAATAAAAATAAATGAAAAATAGAAGAAAAATTCTAACTTGAGATGACTAAAACATTTAAAAAGTGGACTAGCAGAGAACTGGATGTCTCCTGTAACTAAAAGACAGGCATAGACTTGCTTCAGGAATGGTTGAATCCAGGGCCCCAATGTGAGTAGGACTTGATTTTTCTCCCTTCCCATGGGCTGACTTCATGCTCAGCCTCTTCATGGTGCAGTAGATCAAATCTCACACTCTCCCAAGTCAAGTCAGGAGTGAGGAAGCTGGGAGGGAGGGGGTAGTTCTTTTCTTGTTGCTCCTGGAAAATTCCCGACATTCATCAATAAGTGTGAACCCAATCACAGTGACCAGAAAGAAGAGCGCTCATTGTTGGAGGCCAGCCTCATTGGATGCCTGGAGCCAAGGCTGTCACCCAGAGTGATTGCTGTGAACTCAAACCACACGTCACTTAGGGATGCAGCTGTTGTAAAGGAAGCTATCCTGAGGTCGCTGGGGCTGTGTTCTGACTCAGAGTCATCCCGATGTCCGTGACGACACATTTGCCAGTTATCATAGTCTCAGAGAATTACCAGTGTGGGTCGTCACCAGCAAAATTGACTGATAAGTGTTACTTTTAATCTTTAGGAGGAATGTTGTCCCAAAGTCTGGTAGCACCTTTTGATAGTCTTCTGTGAGTTTTTTTTTTCTTTCTCTTGTTTTTCTCTTCATTTCTTTTCTTTCTGCAAACCTTAAAGGTTACCTTTAAAAATGTGCTAACTGCAGTGGTTCTTACTGAAATATGAGGTTTTAGTATATTCCTGAAAATAAAGAAGCAATAGCAAGAAAATAACCCTACCAAATATTAAAATATGTCATAAGCTATTGTGTTTAAAGCATTTAGGGACTGGTGCATGAGAAGGCAGACAGATTAATAAAGGCAAGTGGATAGTCCAAAAAATACGCCTAAAAACACAATAAACTTAGTATATTTTACCAATGGCATTTATGCCAACAGGTACTGGATGAATCATTTAATAAGTAGTGTGATTTTAGAAACCATACAGGAAAATATAAAACTAGATCTTTATTTCACGCTAAAACAAATTCCAAATGGATCAAGGGATTTTCCTTACAAATCAATTTCCTAATAAACAATAAAAACAAGACTAACAAAGCAACAGGGAAATGCACAAAGGATTTGAGCAGATGTTAAATTTAAAAACAAAAATTCAAAGATATGTATGTGAAAAAATGTTCAATACCACTCAGACTTAATGAAATACTGTGTTCATCAGAATTGCAGAGATCCAAAAGAAAGAAAACAAGGACTTTAAGACACTGTCAGTGGATATAAACGTGGGTAGAATCTTTCTGAATGTCAGTTTCGCAAGTTCTATACAAATTGCATCTCTTTTGACTTGGCAATTCCTTTTTTAGGAATTTGTCCTACACATACATGTGTGTGCTGAGTTGTGTGGACATGGCAGTTTCCTGAAGCACTTGTTATGGTATCAAAAATTAGGAACCACCTCTGTGTCCATCAGGGGGGCACCAGTCGAGCAGATTTTGCTCAAATACTAGCACACAATGGATTAGTATGTGTAGAAAAAAGAATGCAGCAGATCTATAAATACTTTACATCGACACATTCCCAAGATGTGTTTTTATGTGTATATTTATACGGATGGTCTTAGCTTACAGTGGGTCACTTTACAATTATTTTACAATGGTGCAAAAGTGATAAGCACCCAGTGAAAACCATACTTGGGCCACCCATGGCACCAATTCTGTTTTTCACCTTCAATACAGTTTTCAATAAATTACATGAGACGTTCAACACTATAGATGATTTTGCCAAACTTTAGGCTAATGGAGGCACCCTGGGCATGCTTACAGTAGGCTAGGCTAAGTTCTGATGTTCACTAGGTAGAGTGTAGAATGCATTTTCAATTATGATATTTTCAACTTACAATAAGTTTTATTGGAATGTAACCCCATCATAAATTGAGGAATGTCTGTCTGTCTGTCTGTCTATCTATCTATCTATCTCTCTATCTATCTATCCATCCATCCATCCACCCACCCACCAACTCATCCATCCATCCATCCATCCATCCATCCATTCATCCATCCATCCATCCATCCACCCACCCACCCACTCACCCACCCACCCACTCATCCATCCATCCACCCACCCACCCACTCATCCATCCATCCACCCACCCACCCACCCACTCATCCATCCATCCACCCACCCACCCACTCATCCATCCATCCACCCATCCATCCATCCACCCACCCATCCACCCACCCACTCACTCATCCATCCACCCACCCACCCACTCATCCACCCACCCACCCACCCACCCACTCATCCATCCAC